>NC_140545.1:9409422-9619422 GCF_057382185.1 Mchenga conophoros
AGATGACCAGGATGGCCTTGACATACCTCTGCCAAGATTATTTTCTCCGGCCTACTTTCCTTTATCTCACTTTCCGTTTCTTTAGTGTGCGAGCCAGAGCCCTTTTACAGCTGCCACTGCAATTTAAGCCACATCACCTCCCAAACTAAATGGAGCTTATCTATCCTCTTTTCTTTTTTTCTTGTCTGTGGAAACCCAGATGGTTAACCGTATTTGACAGGTGCAGCTTTGGACTAGCAATTATATGTACAATGGCTTTGCACAGGCCCTATCTGTTCACTTCAGCCTAAGTGAGATGTGTCTCCAGTAAGGATGGGAATTGATATGACAACACTGTCACTCCATATCCCTCTCTGCCTGCTCTTTGATACTGCTGGGTTTAATCCCCAAACTCAAACACAGGGGACTAAAGGAGAGTAGATTTGATTAAGTGGAGCAAATAGTAGGAGGTGTTGTAAGTGTGTCTGTGATGGAATAACCAAAATTCTTCAAGAAGGCAGATCTTGTCAATCGTAGCCATCTTGAAAACACTATGGGTGTTTATCTTCTTTTTTAAGAATTCAGTTGTGTGTAAAACTGCATGTATAGAACAATGTTAGGGTAGTCAGCAGAACTGAAAAACTCAGTGTTGGTAAAATCTGTGAACACAAACAGGACAAGTGTTTGGTCTATTGTATTTCTTGTGCTGTTATTGACTTTCTAAATCTTAAAAGCTGACAAATGCCATCAATAGCCAAAATTAAAACTAAAATCAAAACAAAACTAATCTGAAAACTGAAATAAATTAAACTGAATTTTAAACCAAAATAAAAAAAACAAATGAAAATAACAGTACTTATCAATCAAATCTGATTAGAAATGGCCCAAAACATTTGCTGACTTTTTCCAGTGCAGGGACGTTGTACTTTTAATCCACAGTTGCATTATAATGTTAATGTTAAATAATCAGTATCTTATTCATTCCATGTAATAGCCTAACTAAGATCAAAAAAATCTGTTTTCATAAATTACCTGGCCAAGAGGACAGCAGATTATTAGCAAAAGAAATCGCACAAATGCAACTCTCACACAGCACAAATAAATAAACACAGCATCCACATCATATGCAGTAATATGTCATAAAGTAAAAATTCAAGAGCAATCTCACTGAAAAAGGGAACAATATAAACTTTTTGTAAATCATCCCACAGTAATGTGTTACGACAAGTTCAGGTCCCCGTGTAGATTACTCCAGAAACAATGGGACAGCATAATTTAAAAGACATTTTGCACAATTTCTGTTCTGACACTGGGGACCAACATCTGTATAACAGCGTGAAAACAAAGGTCCAAACTCATTGTGGTTTTTACGCATGCGTGTACTGTGACAAGAACAAGCCAACACAAACAAAATTTTTTTTATAAACAACCGGTGGAAAAAGGTTCAGACATACAGACATGGCCACTTAACAGCAGCATAGGAAGAACAGTGAAGCATTTAAATTTCACAACACGTTCTCATCCCATCGTGTAAAATACCGACGATTGTGACAAATCGTTGCTATGTTACGCATTGTTAATGATAATGCTCCTTTAGGTTCTGGTCTGGTGCATTCATAGCAGGACACTGTAATTCAGTAATAACAAAAAATATGGCAAGTGTTTTTCTCATTTTGAGTGAAAACTAGATGCTTATTTTTCATACCATAAAAAGGTGGTTTATAGTTGTTATATACCAGCACAGAGTTGACAGCGAGTATAAATATTGGTCTAATTTTTTACATAGAAGTTGTATTCCTTTTGGATAGAACTGTGTAGAATCTCAATAATGCAAAAGATCCACAGAAGAATAAATATTTTATTTATTCATTTATTTTTTTGGCTGACTTATAGTTGGATGGTGGTTCTTATCTCAGTAGTCTTGTTGTAAACTCGACCAAAGGTATCAAGGTACAAAACCTACTGCCAGCACAACAGTCAGCTTGTGATGATGGAAGATTGAAGAGAATGCTAGTGGAGCTAAGGACCTGTAATTTCACAAGGTTTTACATACGCTTGTATATGCAGGTCATGCAGCCCTAAACCTCCCTTTAGAACATTATTGATTGATCTGTACAATCAAACAGTCAGTTAGGATTTTGTCTCCACTACTTTTGCATTAATGAAACATATTTCAGTAAAAACTGAAAAAAAAAAGACTAACCCAGTTTTTTTTTCTTTTCCAAACAGGCCTATTCCCTTTGGCACTTCAATCATTAAGCATTTACAGGCAGCTCTGTCCTTTTTATGTTTTGTCCCCTTTCTCGTTTCCAAGGATATTTCTTGTATTTCAATCCAGTTTTTGTTGCATGCATACAGTTTGAAATTATTTCTGTATATTTTATTTCCGTACCTAAGTGTAAATATGGGAAAGTAGACTACAACTTTTTCTCTGTGAGCAAAGTGTCATGCTAGCATGACTAATTTTCTCATATTGGCGTTCACACTTTTTCCCCCTCCTTGGTGAGATGTTCTTTGCAGGTCCTCATAACCAGCCTATGTTGCGTAGATGAGTTAAATGTTCCAGACTTTTATAACTTCAGCAATATGACGACATTCTCACGTCTGCAAGAGGTGTTAATACATGCAGAAGTCAGCTTGATTGCAGCTTTTAATTAAAACGTGTCCGCATGTGTGTGTGTGTGACAGAGAGAGAGAGAGAGAAAGACAGACAGACAAAGAGAAAGGGTGTGTGTGTGTGATCTGTGTGTGACCTTTAAAGTGTGACTCCAGCTGGATTGTCATCAAGCTGTCTCTGAAGTGATGCTGACACCTCACACGCCAACTCGGTTTTACCGTTGTGTCTGTGTGTGTGTGTGAGAGAGTGAATGTGTGTGACTCCATGCTAGCGTGCTTAAATGATACTGAGGCAGGAATGGAATAGCAAAAATGAAAAGGAATGGGGAAGCAGATGAATGTACAGTACAGCATGAGACAAAATCCTTATACTGGCTGCTTGTCTAACATATCGTCTTCACTTAATCTCCCCATAAGTATTTCTATTTTTAGCTCAATAAACTATCCCAGTGTTGCTTCTTTCTACAGTCCACTTTCCCATATATTATACAGCCTGTGCCCTAGTTGATGTGCTTTTTTTATGTGGACTAGTGTAGCTACTTTACTTTTATATAACAGTTTAATGAGCACAAGATTAATTTAAATTGCAGTCTTGGACCTCTTCAAACACACTCTGACCCCCTGTTTAAAAAGAAAAAGGGAGAGAGAAAAAATTAACACTACTCTTCAGAGATGCTTGAATTTGTCTACATTCCCCAAAGCCAAAGGCTTACACCTCCAGTGACCTGTAGCACCCGCTCACCTATATCTTCAATAAAACCTATTGCGCTTGTTGAAAGGGCCTGAGATCCTGTCAGAATGTATGTAACATTTTAGCTTGTGATCAAAAGAGCAGATAGAACAGAAGATGATGAAGAGGAGGAGAAGAGCAGGGGAGGACCAATGCCGCGCCGCAAGCAGAACAAAACGCCTTAGGCTGATTTAATGAACGGAGAAAGACTGTGGCAACAAAGCTCGGGGAAGTTTTCATTTGTCCTAAAAGAAGAAAATTCACTCAAAGTAGGACTGCCCCTGTGGACGCGGTAGTATTTAAAAGAAGAAAAAAAGAAGCATTTTTTGTTTGAACATTTCTGAACAAAAGCAGCGTTCTTGCACATTGTTCTCCAAGGAAACCCAGTTTGACTGCAGGCCACTTACCCATGTAACTGATGCAGCGCAAAAGAACAGGGTTTAATGCAGTTGGCGAGCATAAAATATTCATGGGATCCAGGTCTTCGTAGTGATTGACGATCCAATCATTAGAGGAGATAGACTGCAACTGATTATAGACACTGTAAGTCAGACAAGACAAGAAATGCCCAGCTGTTGAATCAGGAAACAGATAAACTTTAAACATCATCAAGAAATTATTATTTAATTGATTTTCAACTGATTCTTTTCTCTCTGTCATGAATTATTTTAAAATCCCTCTGAGTGTCTTTGAACACTGTTTCAGATGACATGCAATACCATACAATACAATAAAGCTCTCCTGAAAAACAAAAATTCTGCAAAAACACTGATTTCACTCTTTCACCTGCATTTAAAAGGTCTCTAAACATGCAAGGAAAATCATTATAAATATATATGTATTTTTTACAAAACAATGTATTGCATTTAAATTTTTTAAGTATTAGTTTTATAGAATTTGAATAGCCAGTATGGAAATGTAAAATAAACTGAGTCCAGATAGAGAAATTAAAGTGTTACATTCTGTGGTCATTTATTGATTACATGCTGCCAAGCCTCCAGTGAGGACTGTAAATGGGACTATGTAAATTCCAGAAAATCCATTTTAGTGAGCACAGATGTCACTTAAGGATAGTTGACCAGTGTGAGTCAGATATGTGTCAAAACCGCTGACTGTGACACTGTAAGATAAACTATTCAGAAATTGGAACACGAGAATCAAATGTCATTTATCGATGATATTCCACTAAGCCTGCTTTATGCACTGTCGCTGCAGAGCTGTTGTTGGGCTGGGAGGTCCATTGTTCCTTCAGTGTGCCGATTTCAGTCATTATGCAAATGTACTGTTTTATAGGATATAAGAAACCTGCAGTCAGCTGACACTGAAGAAGTCACTTGGATGAGTGACAAAACGTTTCTCCCACTGAAAACGCTACGTCCAGATGAACAGAATCAACCTTTGGAGATTTACTTGCCTGGATGATTGAGAATGCATCAAGACATATGAGGGTTTTCGTTGCAGCACCACATACCTCTACCTGAGTCTTTGTTTTTTTGTTTTTTTTTTATCTAGCAAGAGCCAGCAACCGTCTGCAACAACTCGCAACCTGATTGCGGAATACACATTTTTCCCTAGTGATGGATGGTTACCATGGAGTCACTGACTGGTCTCTAAGGCTGTGTGACTGGGGCTTAGGAATTAATGAGAGTAATGGGCAGCAGTCTCAGCAATTACTCAAATGTTTAGGGAATATTTGTTTTTACCGAGCAGTTGCCATGTGACCCACCAGTCTTTTTAGGCCTGTGTGACTGGGATCTAAGTGGTGTTAAAAGGGCCTTATATGAGCTGTAAATCACAGACAAATAACACACAGACATTTCATAACCAAAACAAATTTCCTTTTTGTGTTTGTTACCAAATCAACTAAAAATGCCAAAACTCACAATGTATTAATTCTTCTGTGTTGCATGAGCAGCCAAATCCTCGTTTTTAATTTTGTAAAATGAAGCTCTGTGGTGCGACACTACTTAAGCACATATATTGAACACACAGTTACACAGATGATCCTTTGGTACTGTTAATACTGAGGTTAAAATTGTCCCTAACAAATTTCAAAGAAAATTCTGAATTGTGACTCATTAAAAAACAAAAAAACAGTTGTCTACAATATAAATAATTAGGCTTGGATCTGAGTACTACAGAGAGATTAGGGTTAAAAAAATAACATGAAATGGACTTTTTCTTCCTGGTGCGTGTTGTCAGTGAGAAACAACCTTATCCTTTAAAGTTATGATATGATATCACATATTTTTGTGCTGTTGGTGCTCATAGTTGGACTCAGCATTAAGGGGTTCCTTCCAAGTCGGACCAACTGTGAGACAACATAATGTGATCATGATGGTGTAGAACTCCATGTGCTGTGGTTGAAAGTGTTACGCTACGCTTAGGGACAAATGGAATGAAATGGGGAGGGGAACGGAAAGGGAGCAGTATGAGTGTGTGTTTGACTCAATATTTTTGGTTGGTGAATTATGGAAGTGTTTCAGCGGTCGGGCAACAGTGATTTATCGGTGGAAGCTCTGTGCCAGTTAAAATTTGTTAAGGAGTAGGGGAGTGGGAGGATGAGAGCAGCATGCTAATGATGCTGCTACTGTTTCTTGCCACGAATGACTCACCCTCAATATGGGGGAGCTAACATCCACTGCGTGGGTAGGAGCACATACTCACTCGCTCACTCACTCACTCGCTCGCTCACTCACTCACTCACTCACTCACTCACTCACTCACTCACTCACTCACTGTCTTGATATGGGTGAAAATGAACACAGGTCATGGATGCATTTGATTTAAAGGTGTGTGAAGCTTGATCTGCCTATATTACATGACTCTTTCAAAAAACAAAACAAAGGTTTCTATTGTAGGTGTGTGCCCTGATTGCACAGATCAAACAGGTTAAAACATGAAAAAAAAAAGGTAAATTACCAGCTCGCATCTTCTCCCTGGCTATGTGAGAAGTGTATGATCATAAAAGCTCAGAAGTGTTTCCCTTTGTTTGCCGGTTTTCAAAGGTAAGAGAAATATGCTGGAGTTGTATAACTGACTTGGTAATTGGCTTATACAAAACTCTTGTGGGACATAATTTCAACTGCTTTTTTTCTCTCACACTCTCTTGCCATTTCTCTTTCACACACTCACACACGCCCCTTGAGATGACAGTTGCCATCTGTAGAGTTATTATTACCTGTTACAACAGCCTACACATTGATTTCACAAAGTACTGACATGAAAACTTACTGATTAATAGCTGACAGCTTTTAATGGTGCCTTGCAGAAAAAAAACCCTCAGAAGCATCAGGGGAAAAAATCTGCAAAAGCTATAAAGGTGGTTTTGCTTTTAATTGTTTTGTCCTGAAACCAGTAAAGAACCATTTTTCTGTATTCATGAGGAATATATACATAGATGGAGGAAAATATTAAATAACAAACAATCGCAATATTCTTGGCCAATCTGAAACCTGCTAATTACAGTATTTGTCACGTAATATATTTTTCTTAAACTTTTCTTTAATGGAAATTTAAAGTTGTAGTAATAATGAAACATAGACCATTAATTACCTTTTATATTTTATCTAAATTGGTACCAAGTTACATTTCAATAAAAAGTGCTCCTAGTTTCTGGACAGAGCTGTTATATACAAATAAAAATCAGTTAATTGCATTATACTTTACTTGATTGAAAATATTCCAAGTCTCCTTTTTGCCAGAACCCAACACGCATTTCTTATATTTGTGGTCGTCTGTCCTCAGTTAAAAAACAAAACAACACACATCTTTTCTGAAGCATGTAATCGTAGAGTAACCATTACAGAAACATTAATGCCTACAGTTAATAAGTTTTGTTCTTTTGTTGTGTTTTGCTGTTTTTGCTACCTTAAGGCACTGTAAACCTACACAGTTTTTAATGTTTCTTCATTTTCTGTGTTAAGCTGATTGAGTTTCGTGTAATGAAATCTGCTTTATAAATACAATTGTCATTATTATAAAACTATTAAAAAAATTATAATACTATAGTCTGAAAGGCAAATGATGGTCATTCCTGCACTTTTGACAGGTTTTTAAATTCTTCCATTTTATCAAAGTTCTGGGAGTTATCCTTTTGTACAGGCATGATGCAAACGTTTCATTGCAATACTGAGATGGGTCAACTATGAATGCGTTAGGAGTTAGATGTAAAGTATAATTTTTCAATGTGCAGAGTACATTTATTGAAAAGCTATTTGTTAACCCAAACTACAATATTGTCCCTTTGCCTAAACCTTAAAAACAAGATAAAGTAACTAAAACAAAGCCCCAAATGGAATAAGAACCAAACTGGCTTCTGGCAAACATAAGGGGTGTTCACATAGGAAGTGAGTACGCATGCAACAATTGCTGATGGCTGGCCGGTAGTGGACTTTCCAGGCTCTGGTTGCCTATATAGCCCTCTAATGTGTTCACCATTCGGTCATGTCAATGAATGGTATCCTTCGGTCAGATTAGTAGTCACTTTGATTGGTCGCAACATTTTGAAAAGTTTAATTTCGCATCGCCAGCTGTTACTTCACTTGTAGTTCTCTGAAGTCACCAAATGTTATTGACTTTCTGAACGCCACATGTTTGAGTGGCTTCTTGTATGTATACACCTCTATTCCACCAGAAATCATTCCAACACCCAAATAATTTCTCTGAATTTGTTGTGCGAAGTGGATTAGTTCACCGCCTCCTAGCAGTAACCTTGTGCATATCATTGTGATGCTGATAGCATCTGAGCTAAAAGTCAGTATTTCACATTTTGGGATGAGAATGCGTTGGCTGGTCCCCCCAAATAATCATTCAGTTTAGGTTTTGCCTATTTGCTACACTTTCAGTTGAGTAAACTGAGTAATTAATCCTCCCCATACTTTAAGTTCCCATTTGTTTGTTTTTTTCACTAACACACAAACAAGCAGCTGCATTTCCTTCAGATAGTCAGTGTAAGATAAAGTGGATGATTGGGAATGAGGAGGACTATTATTAATTGTATTGTCAAGATAAGTAAGAAAAGATGTAATTAGTGTTTGAGTGATAGTCATTAAAAATATTTTCCCAGTTATATATTTCAGCTGGCCTCTGCTTTGGCACCTCAGTCACATGAAAATGAAGGCATTTGCCTCTAAGTGAGACGATGATTATATTTAATGGTTTTATTATTAAAGTTCAGCCCAGGAAAGTGCCAGGAAAAAGACTTTCTGAAACCACATTCTTGTTCACTCATTACTAGTTGCACAATTAACATTAACTTCATATTAATAGAAAATAGAGGTGTTGGAGACGTTGGTTTTGGCAATGCTGCTGATGATAACAAGCTGAGTGAATGGCATTGTGGCATTATTTTTTTAAGCTAAAAGTACACTGCACACTAGGCTGCTCATATGTACTGTTGTTTGGATTTTTGAGCATTTGCATAAATATCAATGTACAAGTGAGAAACCTGATCAAAATATGTAAATACAGCATAGAAGAAGTAACTTTCAGCTGCACTCTTATTCACAAGAGGTCACTACAGCAGGTAGCTCCAATAGGGAATGTTATTGCCCCCAGCCTTAAAGTGTTAGTAAACTATACCAGAGTTGCTTGTCAAATGGATGAACAGTGTCTGAAACTTCCTCCACTCATTACTGGCATCATAATTTGTGTAACTTTCTACACTGAACATTCACACCCACATCCTACAGTTACTGGCCAGGTGTGTGGAGCTGAGAAAGTGCCATCTGCTTCTCTCCAGGTTTCATTTTCGCTCTTTACATAGCTCTTTCTGACACTTTCACTGTCATAACTAATGATGGCTTCCAAAGACTGTCACAGAATGTGTGCTGTTAGCTTCAAATGATTATTACTGTGCACCTCTGTAATGACAGCCGGTTTTGAGTGATATAACACGGTTGGATAATAAGTAATGTGAACTTGAATACTTTTACCTTTAGGTTTGTTTGGTAGTAGATTTTCCGACTCATGTCAGGAATGTCTATTAGGCTTCATCTTAATATAGTTTGCATAACTGACTTGTATTGATGTGGTTTTCAGTCAGTTTAAAGTTTAATGCACTATGTTGCTGAAAGTAATCACTTTGCTTTGCTATATGCTTTCACACGTATTTCACACAAACTTGAGTGACATCCCATTGTTAATCCATGAAGTTTGACATGATGTTGGGCTATGATGGCTTCAGTTATTCTAGGAAGGCTTTCCACAAGGTTAAGGGTGGTTAATGGGATTTTTTGACCATTCTTTCAGAAGCACATTTGTGAGGTCAGACACTGATGTTGAACGCAAAAGTCGCAGTCTCTGCGCTAATTCATCATAAAGGTGTTACATCAGGTTGAGGTCAGGACTCTGTGCAGGCCAGTCAACTTCTTCCACACCACACTCGCTCTCTGTCTTTATGGACCTTGCTTTCTGCACTTTTGTACAGTCATGTTATAAAAGAAAGGGGCCATCCCCAAACTGTTACCACAAAGTTGGAAGGATAAAATTATCCATTATGTCTTGGTATGCTGAAACATTCAGCATTTCTTACACTGGAACTTAAGGGCCGAGCCCGACTTTTAAAAAACAACCTCGCGTCATAATCCCCACTCCACCAAACTTTGCAATTGGCACAATACAGGGTGGGCCATTTATATGGATACACCGTAATAAAATGGGAATGGTTGGTGATATTGAAGTCCGGTTTGTGGCACATTAGTGTATGTGAGGGGGCAAACTCCTCAAGATGGGTGGTGACCATGGTGGCCATTTAGAAGTCGGCCATCTTGGATACAACTTTTGTTTTTTCAATAGGAAGAGGGCCATGTGACATATCAAACTTATTGGTAATGTCACAAGAAAAACACTGGTCTGCTTGGTTTCAGCACCATTTCAGTCACATGAAAATGAAGGCATTTGCCTCTAAGTGAGACGATGATTATATTTAATGGTTTTATTATTAAAGTTCAGCCCAGGAAAGTGCCGGGAAAAAGACCATTTCACACCATTGTTTTTCTTGTGGCATCACCAATAATTCTGATGTGTCACATGGCCCTCTTCCTATTGAAAAAAACAAAAGTTGTATCCAAGATGGCCGACTTCTAAATGGCCACCATGGTCACCACCCATCTTGAGGAGTTTGCCTCCTCACATATACTAATGTCCCACAAACAGGACTTTAATATTACCAACCATTCCCATGTTATTACGGTGTATCCATATAAATGGCCCACCCTGTACATTCAGACAAGTACCCTTTCCTTGGCAACTGCCAAACCCAGACTCATCCATCAGCAAGGCGGAGAAGCGTGACTCGTCACTCCAGAAAACACATCTCAACTACTCTAGAATCCAGTGACGGCGTGCTTTTACACTACTGGTGGCACAAAAGGCTTGGATGCAGCTTGGATTGCACTTACATGCAGCTGCTTGGCCATGAAAACCCATTCCACAAAACTTTCTGTGTGCTGTTCTTGAGCTAATGTGGAGCCACATGAAATTTGAAGATCTGTAGTGACTGACTCTGCAGAAAGTTGGCAAAATCTGCGCATTATGCACCTCGGCATTCAGTGACTCAGTTTTGTGATTTTACATAGCCATTTCATGGCTGAGTTGCTGTTATTCCCAATCACTTCCACTTTGTTATAACACCACTAACAGTTGACTGTTGACCGGACTTCATGCACATGTGGCATCCTATTGCGGTACCACCCTGGAATTCCACAAATGTTTTTGGAAGCAATCAGCATGCCTAGGTGCTTGATTTGATACACCTGTGATTGTGGAAATGAGTGGAACACCTGAATTCAGTAATTTAGATGGGTGAGTGATAACTTTTGACCATAAAAGTCAAAAGCTTGCGTTTTTTATAGAAGCCATTGGAAAAAGAAGCTATGCAGGACCCCAGCCCTCAAATACTATAACCTCTGTCTTTGTTCAAAGGGTTTTTTTTGTCTTTTGACTTGGATGTTACCCAGTATTGCTATACTGGCAGCAGTCAAGAGGGTTCAGGACAACTGTCACGACCTTTAACAAAGTTTCTATCCCATTATTACTGGGATCAGACCCATTTTCTATATTGGGTTTCATATGTCTTAGTGTTAGCCACCGAGGAGAGCTTGCTCCTGCCTTTTAAGCACAAAGAAATAACCTTCAGAAACTAATTTAGGCTTCTCTGAAAATCTATGCTCATTTCCCTTAAAATTGAACAATAAAGCAGCTGCTTCCTGCTTTCCATTTCTTTTTTGACTGCTATTATTTCTAAATTTGTTCTAAAGGACTTTCTTTTTCAGCACCTCCATTTTATTCAAATTACAATGTCTCCAACTAAATCAGTTTTGCTTACTAATATTTCATCCTCACCCCTGTGTCTCCTTTGCCTCACCCTGGAGTTGGGCCGTTAAATTGAATCTAAGAAAATCTTTGTTGTTAATATGTGACAATGTTAATGCTGTTTCCAGGTGTTAATACTCATAATCTTCCACTTCTTCACTTCAGAGGCTTTTTTTTCCATTTTATTTTGGATTCAGATACAGATGAGAGAGGGAAATAATGATAAAAAGAAACACTCTGGAAAATAAGAAAGGCAAAAATGTGTCAAGTACACACTCATGCGGACTACAAACCCTTGTCAGCCATTATTGTTCACTACAGTGCATAGAAATATATGGTCTTTGTTTTCTGACTTGGTTTTCTTTCCAAGATAAGATGTGTTTTCCACCAGAGTTATCTTTGACTTTCTGCTGAGGGCTTTATCCCCAACCCAGATTTCAAGGCAATATGATTATTTTTCCTCAAGACTGCAGACACATTAGAAATGCGAGTTTTGCAGTTTAAAAAATATTTCTGTTGAGCCCTAAAGGCTTTATTGGTATCAAGTCACTTTTGGCTTACTCTTGATGGACTTCTGACTAACAGCCATGAGACCAACCATCACAGATAATAGTGGTGCACTGGCACTAGTGCATTTTCAACCCTTTGTGTTTTTCCAATGCAAAATGGATGGATAAGCAGAATGCTTAGTTTCCACTTACAACTCCCACATTAGGGCGACTTGTCTAATTAGAAGACAACAAAAATACAACTACAACCATTCCCTTACAACACACTGCTTTTGTTTGTGCTGTTAACAAAGCTCTAAAACAAACTGCATCCAAAAGCATGCAAATTAGTCTTGTTCTGCCTCCCCCCTTTCTCTTTATGCAACAAACACAAAACAGCATTTAGGCATGTTATCAGAAATGAATTCCACTTTTTTTAAACACAGATGTCGAGTGTACATTATGACAGCTGAAGGGACCGTGCTGATTGGTTACAGTGCACTTGTCTGGTTCAGCAATGTAAAAGCAAGCTCTGGGGAGGGGGAATATCAAATATGACACTAAAGTAGGAGACAACAAGCTTATATATGTGTGTGAAAAAGAGAAAGAAACACCCACATAGCACCGGTGTGCTCATCACTCAGAAAAGTCCCTCTTCTGTGACTCTGGAAATGGAGTATAATTTAACTTGGGGGCCATTTCATTGTTCCCTTTAAGCTTCTTAGCTTTAAAATATTCATATTTCAGACGAGGGAGGAAGAAATCTGTGACGGCAGCAGACGGAGGCAAGAGGGAGAAGAAAGAGGATAGCGAGCAAGATAGGTAGGGAGAGAGAGAGAGAGAGAGAGAGAGAAACTGATGGTGTGAGGAAAAAGAACAATGAAATGAAAGAGAAACTTGGAGGAGGGGTGTGAGGAGATGGATAGGGAGAACAGAAAGCAGCACTTTAACTGATGTTCTCTTATAAACAACTTTCTCTCTGTCTGTCTTTTATTTTCTCTCTGAAACACTTCATGGTAGACCTGTCCAACAAAAGACAAAGCCATTTCGCTGTCATCTTCCCCGCCACTGGTTTCCGTGAAGAAAAGAGGCGAGAGCAGACAGACTGTGTAGGAAAAGACAATCATAATTATAATCTGGATGTCACAGAAAGCAATTATTTACAGATATCCTGTCACACTTGTGCTGACAACTGCCAGGAAAGCCAAATGCATGATTTTGTTAGATAGGGTAATGTAAAGACAATTCGGTGTTTATAGTAGAAAATTGTAATGGTAAGCTGTACTGAGACAGAAGGATACTTCTGTTCCCAAGACGATATAACCACACAGTAACTTTAGCTATACTATATACAATAAATACAGTAGAAGTCAAAATGAATGGTTGAAATTTTGACTATGACTGTGCAGTTTACCCATATGGGAGAAAGACCCTTGCGCAATACCAATGCCAAGTGGCTGGTGGATTTCAGCCTACAGCAGCTTCCCAGAACAAGAATCAGTCAACATCACGATGCACACATCCAACCATTGGTCTCAGACACGAAGAGCTGGATAAAATCAAAATCTGGCCCAATCCACTCAAACTTTCTGAATAAGGTAACAAAATACTTCTATTGATCAATCTGTAACATACTTCTTTGCAACCCAGATGCTCCTTGCAAGCAACATAGCGTCGTAGGCAAGTATTTGAGTAGACACACAAATCTACAAACAAGCATGGGTCAAAACAGCATTTTAAACAACATCAAAAGGTCAAAGAACAAGATACAGATTGGCTGGACTGACTACAACAAAGCTTCTTGTCCCAGATCCATAGATGCAAGAGTCTACCATAGATAGGATCCACGTTTCAGGTTTTCAAGAGAAGTCGGAGCCGCTCACCTAATATTAGGGTTTAGGATGCACATGCATGTGGCTGAAATACCATACAGGAACATATGTGCCAAAAATGGCTTAAAAGTCCCCAAGACTCAAAAGTGTTTGAAAATGGCTGAGCTAACTTCTTGTGGGACTTCAGGTTCGAAAGTAATAAGCAGGTGCAGTGCTGGCTTAGCAACCATACACAGCTTGACAATAAGAATAAGAGAGAAATTATGATAGATGTAGCAGTTCCAGGTGACAGCAACATAAGAGTGAGACCAGGCAATACTAGGAGGTGAAGGATGAACTGGAACAGATGTGAATGGTGAATTCTAAACCAACAGGTTTAAACCCAGAGCTCTCTTGTCGTGAGGTGATAGTTCTAGCCATTGCTGCACTGTGCTTTCCAAAAAACAAACAAAGAGAAACACTTCAGGACAAGGTAACTAGTGTTTATTTAATCAGGACTTCTTTGTTAGAAATGAGGCAAATGTAGTTTACTGTGTTTTTTTTTTTTCTTTCACTTGCACCACTGTATACAGCAATTTAGTCTTCCATAATTTTGTTTGGTAATTATTAATTGTTTTGCTTGTCACTGTGCATGCATGGTGCACGAGATTGACTTCCATGTGATGTTGACTCCTCTGTGTGAGTACATCTTAGTCTTGGCACTCAAAAACAGCAAACAGTAATTGATTAGAGCCTTAGCCTAAGTGATCCAGCTGGAGGACAGTTATGCAAGAGCTGAGTCGGTTGAAAACAGACTATACGTGCAGTGTTGCCTTAGTGAGGCACCAAATCTTAAAATAATACAAAAGAAATCTTATTAAAACGTACTGTAGATGCTAGGTCCACAAGCTGATTATTCATCATGAAAACTCGGCACATTAATTCATTTTTACCTGCATCTTATGTGCTTTTTAGTTGCCCGTATATGTGTAACAGCAAGGCTTTCTCTCATCACAAAATAGATCACTTGTAATAAGCGGATAGTGTTTTGTTTGTTTCTTTTGTTAGAGGATAGTGAGAAATAAAGGAGTCACTTGAGGTTATCAAAAGAGCTTTAATCTTCCATCCCCATCACCAAAAGAAAAATATGGTATAGAGCTGTGCACATATTGGATAATGTAAGTGAGCGAATGAGCAACGATAACAAGAGGAGCGTAGATAGTAAACATGAAGACAGAGACAGAGATGGAGTCAGCAGGCGCAGAGATGTAACACGAGGAGAAGAACAGCAGCGAGCGGTGATGTATGTGGGCCGTACAGTTATCCAAGCGGGCTGGGCTGTTACTCCTGCTCCTGTTTCTGCTGTTGCTGTTTTAAAAGAAAAAACCCAAAGCTGAATTGATATGCTAATTTGATTGAGAAGGTGTGGGTGGATATGGAGAAGGCTTTAAGCAGCGAGGGGGACAGAAAGAGAAAATGACAACGAAAAGAGAAGGGAAAAAAGGGAGAGTGGGAGTAGCAGATGTGATGGAGAGAGAGAGAAAAGATTGAACTGGAAAGAAAAAATGGGAAAGAGTGGGAGGAGAGGCAGGTTCAGCGTCGCGTTGCACTTCGGGGTAACAGAGTTTACAGTCAGTCACTGAACAGCTGTCAGTCAGCTGCGCATTAACTGCAGCTGATACAGGGTGGCAAAGCCATTTCTGCCAGCACTTGTTTGTTAAACAAAAGGAAACTACAGAACTGAAAAAATAAGAATAGTACACACTATTACTTGAATGATGTCTTTCACATATTTTTGTTAATGATAAAATACTTAATTACAATACTAATAGAGCTAGCAAATTATTGGTTAATAGGATAAGTAAACAAGGCTGCTGATGGAAACTTTCATGTTATAAATCAATTTCAACTAAGAAACAAAGTCCCTAACACTGTTACAAAGACATAAAATATAATGTAAAAAATAAAATACTAATATTTATTGATTATAAGTGTAATATATGTTTACTTTTTTTCTTCACCGATTCTTAGCTACAACCAGGATCAGATGGTGCAATAAGGACAGTTGTCATTCAGGAAAGGAGGCTTCATGTTGGAGTCCACAATGGCTGGTGCTTCCTTGAGAAGCCACAAGTGGTAGTACTGGAGGCCTTTCCCTCAGGAGTCAGAGGACGAGCAGGCAGCCCTTCCAAACAGAGCGCTCTGAGTAAGGACAGGTGAGCAGGAGGAACTCTTTCTGTCTACAGTAAAGCTTTAATTCTACACCATAAAAGAGCAGAGATGAGCAAAAACCTTTCCAGGAGTGATAATGTGATAATGAATATTATTTGTCTGTATTACTGGTTCAGAGATGCCTAGAAAAAGTTCAATATGCAGACTTTCTTCCTTCCTGGTGTTTCATAAGATATGCAGTATATATAATGTATTTGGTGTGTGTTAATGTTATTATACAATACAATACATGCATTATATAATGCATGTATTATATAAATAAAATTACGCTGTATTGAATTGAATGCACTGATTAGCACGGCAACATCACAAGGCCTCGATGCCCAATGGAAGATGACAGTGGTGGCTGATTGCAGGATCTTCTGTAGCAAAGAAAAAACCCTTCAGAACAGCCAGCCAAGAGAAGAATCAACACACATTAAGAGGTCGGTGTGCAAATGAGGACAGATTTATTAGCCCCTCTATTAAAATTAAATTTTTTAAAAAGTGTTTCCAAAGTGCTGTTAAACAGAGCAAGGAATTTTTAACCCAGCCTTTCTAAATAACCTTGTTTGAATTTGGATGCTTAGATTCTTTTACTTTGCACACAGAAATAAAATAGATGGTCTTCCAGATCTTGGTCTTAAACTAATCCCACAGATTTTCTGTGGTATTCAAATCAGGCTTTGTGCAGGCCAGTCAGTAACATTCACTTTGATTTTCTGGGGGTAGTTCTTCACCAGGAGCAACGCATGTTCTGAGTTGTGCAGGAAGAAAAAGTGACTGCCAAACCCAGTTTTGCTGTTGACTGCATGAGGTATCTTCCACCTTGATGAGATCTGAAATTCCAGACTGAAGCATCCCCACAGCATAATACCCCCACCACTGTGTTTCAATGTGGGGGTGGCGTTCTTTGGGTTGTACGCCTCTCACGCATTTCTTGAAACATAAGCAGCACCTCTGTGGCCAAAGTGCTCTAGTTTAGTCTCGTCTCACCAAAGGGTGTACCTCCAGTATGCATAATCGTTCTGAGGTTGGCGTGCTAAAGTCTGGCTTGAAGGTGTCTCTTCTGCAGAAGTTTTTCTTGGTCTACAACCTCACAGTCCATTCCTGTGCAGGGTTCTAGTGATCGTCTTCTTTGAGAGGACAATCTCAACTTGGGAAAGTCATTCACACATCTCTGCAGTTGTTCTGGGGTCTGTAGAAACATCTCTGACTAGTTTTCTTTCCAGAGTCTTTGAAATCTTTCCCTTTCTATCTGCCAGGCTTGTTCTGAGCTGTGTGGCTCTCTTTGAATTTCTTGATGTTAGTTCTCACTCCAGTTCTTGACACTTTGTGAACATCAGCAATTCTTTTCCTTAAGTCTAAAGTGATTTCTTTAGTTTTTGAAATGATGCTTGTGATGGCTCAAACCCTCACTGAAGTTTTTATACTGTGTTTAAATTGGAATATAACCCTCAGTTTTAACTTGATTTTACAAGTTCCGAGTATTGCATAGTTGGTGGTATGACTCAATAAAAAAGAATACTTTTTCAGGGAGCTAAGAATATTTACCCTGGTAGTTTTTGTTTTTTCTGTAGTGAAAATCCCTATCTGTGTTAAAAAGCATTTGAGAGGTTTTTGACAAAAAATTTAAATTTCAAGGGGGGAATTATCCTTATCTGTATATAATCCAAGAGTTAAATACAGTAAACAGAAGAAAAGAAGGGAAAATAAAGACTGTCCTATCCAGAGCTGTATTTTCTGCTAAGATTCACTCAAATGCATCAGTGTTCACTGCAAGACACTTCGTTTTACAGATGGACAACTCAAAACATCCGAATGGCTGTAATTCCACAGTTGTTAATCCATTACTTTGTGAAATCTTTGCTGAAAGTCAGCACTTCAGCTGCATTTTGATCTTGGTTTTCCAAATGTATTGCAGTGCCAAACTGAGCCACAAATGATGAAAATGATATCCTTTCCAAAAATATCTGTACCGAACTGTAATGTCACACTCCTGCTTGCCTGCTTGCTGGATAAACAAGAACTTTTAACACTGTGAAAAAAAGAAGTGCACATTAAATCAACACAATAGTCATAATGTGGAATGGTCATGTCTCGATGTACATTATGTTTAAAACTTTCTGTGTGGCTTTGTAAAATATTTGCTGACCTTGCCCATAAAAAATTCTCTTTTTCATAAGGGCTCCCATTTGCTAACCCAAGCTTAGACCCATAATTTACACACCGTACCAAAGCATACAAGATTCATACCTCATAAAACAGTCATGAAGTACATTCAAATGTACTACATTCGGTGTTAAAGTGGTTAAGCCAGTGTAAGGTCACTAGCACCTGGTTTAAATCATGAAAATAAAACAGGAGAGAGAGAACTCCCAAGTGAATTTCACCACTACAATACAGATAAATTGCAATCAAAATCATATTATCCAGACAGATGGATTTATTTATGTATCTACAATAGGAGTGTCAAACATAACACCCAGAGACAAAAACTGGCCTGGTAAAGAATCCAAATCAGCTCACTGGACAATTCTGTAGATTTCTGTAAATTAACGAAAACTTTTTGAACTACCAGAACTTTTTCTCCAGTTTTAGTTTTACTGGCCTGTATGTGGCCCACGATGTAAAATGAATCCTTGATCTACAATGCCCAGTCCTTAGAACCGCTATTCACAATTGGTGAAATTGAATAAAAACAAAAAAATTAATTAATAATAAAGATATTTTGTGGTTTTTTTTAAACAAATGAATGTAATTAATTAATTAATTAAAAAATATGAATAATTTTTGAGGTAGTTTACAATAGGTACACCAACTATAACAAGACCCCTCAGCAACTTGTTAGCTAAGTACTGTAATTTCATTTGTGTGTAACAAAGATATTGTCTCTGGAGTGAGGAATAGTTTGAGATTTGACTGTTCTGGCAGCTGTGGCAAAAATACTAACAACTGAATCTCAGTCATACAACAAAATAAAAATAATGAAACTGAGTATGGTGACGTATTACTTATTTTGATTTTGTAAAGTTTATGTCGTATGTGGAGTTTTATTTTTATGCTCTAGCTTTGTCCCTTCTGTAAAGGGAGTGAAGAAATATGTTTGTGTCAACAATACTTTCTGGAAATAACCCATTCTGTCGGTGGACAGTGATGGCAGAAGCTACTGCTTACACTTTCACAACGGTTTTCCACACCTCTCTGTCAGCGTGTGCACTTTCATTGAAGATGAGCTTGTCGGGATGATTAGGAGAAATATTTTTCTACGGTTTGTCAAATGTGAGAAGGAAATTAAAGCAAATATGCCAAAATATGCTGTAAAGCTCAGCCAATAACACGCATACACACACACATAAAAGAAGTGAATGATGTTCCCCTTCTCACTGGGCATTTCAATAAAAAATGTGTTTGCTACTTCACATTCAAGAGTAGCTGATGTTGATGATGATGTGGATGATTATACTGTATGAGTGGGTTATTAGTATGAAAAGTAATAACATACTAACCAGCGATCTGTCCTTAATTATGGTTTAAATATGAATAATAATAATCAGCATCCAAAAATTAAAATCTTTTGCACTTTCCTGAACAAAGTTCTTGTAAATGCAGTGATTTAAGACTACAGCACCAATGTAGGGAATAATTACTTTGTTTGAATTGTTTTGGTGCTGCCAGGAAAAGCTGGCAGTCTGTCTTGGTTATGTTATGCCTGATAGTTTCAGACAGCAGAGAGAGAGGGAAAAAAAGGACTCTAGAGAGTCCATGAAGCGAAAAAGGAAAAGGCTCTCGGCCCCACCTCGTGACACGCTAGCGCTCCACAGTATGCTCCCGCCTATGGTGTATGCAAACTGTGAATGACGAATACCAAGAGTGCTGTTCCATTTCTCACACAAGAGGCCGGTGCTTGCCAAGGAACATTTAGCAAATCCTCACAGACATTGATTTTGAATCATTTTAATAGAAAATGCGGCTTTATTAACAGAAATAATGGGACCTGTGCATTTCAGTGACATTTAGTCACTGCTTTGCTAACAGCTTTGCGTCGTTTGCACTTTACTGCATGTGTGTGTCTCTTTGTTTCTTCTTCAGCTCAACATCTTCCCTGCCTCAGATCCTGGGCCTTCGCAGCAGCCTAGAGCTTAGACTGACCAATCATCAGGCTCTGGCAATCATCTTTCAGCTAGAGTATGTCTTCTCTACTCCAATAGGCCGAGAGACTATGGTAAGAGAAAAGCAAAAGCACATGGATTTTGTTAATCAACCTTCTAGCCAAAAATTAACTCAGGACCAATCAGAAACACTCAAACAAGTCCTCACAACATTGTCTCAGCTCCACTCTGTCTTTGTTGTTTCACCATCGCTTTTGTGTTCTTTGAGTGTCACACCTTTTCCCCATCGTCTCCCAGAGGAAATCACTGAAAGCAATATGGCCTGTGTGAAAGAAGTATGGATGGTCAGATTATAGTGTGAGCTGATGTAAGTTTCCAAAGACATGCAGGCTTGTAGGTTGTATCATAAAGATTTGACCAGATTCAACTATACATCAAATTGTGGTGTTTCATTAGAACAACCTCCCATCTTTTTTTCAAATTTTATTAGCTTCTATTTAAGTTTCATAAATCAATTTAATAAAAAAGATAACAACATGCTGAACATGTTTCTTTAAACATGCATTAATGTGTAGTTTTCTGTTTTATTTTTCAGCTTAGACAAGTGTGCACTCTTTTCCTGCTAAAGTGCACACAAAGCTGAGGTTGAAACGTAGAGCTGTCAGATCTTGAAAAGAATGCCATTGCTCTTGGCTGGTTTGGTGGTATAAGTCATTTTATTAACTAACTAAATTAACTAAAATAAGTTATCAATTGTATCACTGAAATTCAGTCCACCTAAGGAAAATTTTGCTGAGTTGTTCAAAGGCTCTTTGAGAAATCCAGCAAGTTCCAGATTATTGTATTTTTTACCATTACAGTGTGGTGTACTTTTTATTAGGATTCTGTACTTTTATAAGTACTTTGTTTCTTTTCATTAATATGTTTTTATAGTCACTATGGTGTGCCAAATTGAGACAAATAAATTAATAAATAAATAAATATTGGTCGAGCTACTCTCTCTGTTAAGTCAATTAATGTCTCAGAAAATCTAAACTCCTCACATCCGTGGTAGCCCAAAATATCCAGCAGCATAAATACCTCATCAGACGTCTGCCTGGATATTTTTCCTTCCAGTCGATTCTCCAAAATAATGACACTGTGCATAAAAACAGAATTCAGTGATTTGCAAATATACGTTTAGTATAACATTCCTCAATGCAAAACTGTTAAACAGAAAAGTGTAGTTAAAAATGGGAATTTCATTGTCTTATTGTTTTATGTTTTGCTTTGAACTTCTGCACAATCTGCTTTTTCAACTTTTTAACTCAACAAAAATTATTATGTTTTCTTTTACATAAATATGTCAATCAAAGGTTTTTGAAGGGGCTCATTAAATGTTGTTGCCTAAAATAACGTCACATTAACAAAGAAAAGTCTTGACTAGTGTTGTAGCTACATTTTAGGTAGTTCTACAAAAAATGAAGCTCAAAATGCAGGTCTGCTTAGAGAATTCCTTTTAATTCTCTCTGTTTCAAATATATTATCTTAGATATTACTTATCACAACTAAAGCCTGGCCAATTAATTATCAACCAATTAACTATCTGCCTGAAATTTTACCAGATGGTCAAAGTTAGTTAGTAAATGTTATATGCATTAGGAAGCCCAATCCAAATATACACTGACGCATCTTAATATATAAACTGTGTGTTGATGTTTTTGTTTGTTAATTTTGACTGCTTAAAAATAAAAGTAATAACAGCAATGTCATTAATGTTGTTAGTTAATTGAATATAATATCTAAAGTCCTGTCAGTGTTACATCTGTTTATATTGGCAGCAGGCACCTCTTGCAAAGCTACAGAGTCGACATGTCCCCAAGGGAAGTAAATTCCAAATTCAAACCACTTAACAACCTCAAATGGCTTAAAAAAATCACAAAAGGACTGTGGTAATTATGTGCGTGGGAGAGCCTTCAACACTTAATGCATGCCAAGGCTGGGCTCTTACTGTGTTACTGCATGTTGTCCCTTACACAAGCATGGGTCACCAGATCACCAATTAAAAACAGCGGGAAAAACAACTAGCCATGGCTGGCACGTACCACATTTGCGTTTATGTATTAATTCACCCAATCTTACCTTTGCATCCACTTGACAGTGTATTGTAAATTGACAGATTCTCCCTTTTCTTTCTTTCTTTTCTTTTTTTTTTTTTTTACCGTGGACAAGAGTGATAATTTCCTGTTGAGACATAATGGTTTTTGGGTTGTGGAAAGGCAACTGTTTATATGGAATAGTTTTCTAGCACATGAAAGCATTATTATAACACTAGTATCTCATAGGTGACTTTTAGAATTTAAAAAAAGAGATTGTGACAAAATGATACAGAGAGCCGTCCTAGTGACTCTGAGCAGTTTAACAGCATGAAATTCTAACGATTACCATTCTCTTTAAACAAACTGTTGGGCTAATTGAAACGTTGACATAGTGAAGGTGCTAGATATAAGCCAGTGGATGAGCAGAGTCATTCTTGTTTATACTTAGAAGGGTGCTTATGTCTGTATTAAACTTTATTATAGCCTATCAACAGTGTGGAATATCTCACTTAAATTCACAACTGGCTGTTAGCAGTTGATTAAATGTCACCAAAGTGCAACTGACCTATAGCTAGAGTGGCTAAAAGTTACACAATTGCATGTGTATTTAGGTGAGAAAGTAGAAATAGGGGATGAATAGAAAGAATTTTCAGCACGCTCTACCCATTGTTGCATCTCTTTTTAAGTTTAGTCTTTGTGTAGAGCAGATATGGCCACAGCTGTAGGCTTGTTGACTTTAAAAAGTCAAGACTTTTCATTTTGTTTCATAAAAAAAACAGTCAAAAGTGAAATGATATCATATTTACATAATTACACCCTTTACTTATTACTAGATTAAACACGTCTGGCAGGATTGAGTTTCACAGCTCATGACGTTACATGTGTCGCACACCTTTCTTTTCTTAGGTTTCTTCCTTTCATCATAACAGATTTGAAAGGAAGCATTGGTGCAAATTGTGATATAGCCCTAAAATGATATCATGATACTTCAATTAAATGTATAGTAGTGATATTTATGATTATATAGAAAAACAAACACTGAAAAATGTGTTATTGATACTTGCAGGTGGCTTTAAGTAAATGAGGTAAATTTCTTTTTCCATCCTTATTTTGAAATGAGCTACTGTCATTTGATGACACACTACCTAATTTGAGGTGTGAATCTATTGAAACAAGGTGCCGGCAGCTGTATTATGCATGTAACATGCTTTGGCACTTGAGTTTAACAATAACTAAAGTTAAAGTCACCTAGAGTAACCTTTCCACCATGTAACCGCCTCTCATATGGAGTGCAGCTAGCAATGCTCAGTTGAGTCATTTGTTTACATTTGGTTTGCACATCACCAGCTGCTAGCATCTCCTCCTTCGTAGCCCGGTTGTACTTGGATCAGTTTGACACAACAGGTAATGTTTACTCTGTGTACAAGTTTGTGATGCACGGTTGAGTAACAGATGTGAACATGAAGGTGGTCATAATTGGACTCTGGTAGGAAGCAATGAAGGCAAATAAACGTGAAATTAAAATCATTTTTTGTTTTTTGGAGTTGGAGTAACTGAACTTTTTCCCACTGTCAGGGTTACATTAATGTTATAAATTTATTGAAGTGGTTCATGGTCCCAGTAATATGATGTGTGTGTTTTTGATGACCCCATTCCTAATGTGCCACAATTTGCTTTGAGCACATTTGTGCTCACTAAAGTATGCACTGTATAAATTTGTAAATATGTGTCATGAGGTTTGCCATTAAATCTACCAGCCTTTGTTCAAAACATCAGATTTACACAACATTTCTTACTCTGATAGACATATTGCCATTAAATATTTCAAACTTTCAAGCTCCTAGTGGAATTATATTAAAAAAAAAACTTCATCCAAGTTTAGAAATTCTAATAAACTTGATAGAACCATCAAATTGTCATCTACATCCCCCCAGAATAGCAAGGGAGGGTGACAAAAACTACCTTCTGCCACACTCTACTTCACCACCTTCACCTTCTTTGGCATAAATGTTTGAATGTTTGATGAGGTGAGAGATATTTAGTGGGTGGAGGGTAATTTTTGTCTCTGTGTGTGGGAGAGGAGTGCATGTCTGTGTATCTGCGTCCTGATGTGTGCATATGTTATTTGTGAATGTTAATGCACAGGCTGCTCCTTCTTGGGTGTTGACTGATAAGGATTTGATGCGTGCTGCCTCCTGAAGAAATCTCACCCAGCCGCCCACTGCATCTTTCTCAGTCCTGCCATACTATCAGCTGACTGCTACGCCCTCACACTCTATATCTCTGGCTACCAAGAACAGTGTGATGGGACACTATACAGGTCCCTTGACTGTGTCGCAACTGTCAACTATGTGATGCTTTCAAGGTGTTATAGCTGTATTGAGCCAGGGTGTATCTTCAATGCAGACAGTTTTTCACTGCCAACAAGACTTCACACAATTAAATTCAATTCAATTCAATTCAATTCAATTCAATTTTATTTATATAGTGCCAAATCACAACAAAAGTCACTTCAAGGCGCTTCATAGATACAGAGAAAAACCCAACAACCATACGACCCCCTATGAGCAAGCACTTTGGCGACAATGGGAAGGTAAAACTCCCTTTTAACAGGAAGAAACCTCCGGCAGAACCAGGCTCAGGGAGGAGCGGGGCCATATGCTGCGACCGGTTGGGGTGAAAGAAGGAAAACAGGATAAAGACATGCTGTGGAAGAGAGACAGAGGTTAATAACAGATATGATTCAATGCAGAGAGGTCTGTTAACACATAGTGAGTGAGAAAGGTGACTGGAAAGGAAAAACTCCATGCATCATGGGAATCCTCGGCAGCCTACGTCTATTGCAGCATAACTAAGGGAGGATTCAGGGTCACCTGGTCCAGCCCTAACTATATGCTTTAGCAAAAAGGAAAGTTTTAAGCCTAAACTTGAAAGTAGAGATAGTGTCTGTCTCCCAAATCCAAACTGGAAGCTGGTTCCACAGAAGAGGGGCCTGAAAACTGAAGGCTCTCCCTCCCATTCTACTTTTAAATACTCTAGGAACAACAAGTAGGCCTGCAGAGCGAGAGCGAAGTGCTCTAATAGGGTGATATGATACTACAAGCTCATTAAGATAAGATGGGGCCTGATTATTTAAGACCTTACTTGACACCACTTGAGAACAACAAATGTGAGGGTTCATGTGTGATTGCCGCCACAACCTCTTGTAAGATTTTTCAAGCGCTAGTATAACTCTGGTGGTGTTTGAAAATCAGTGGCTTCTGTTAGTGTGTGTGTACTCACACATAAGGACACACTGCAGGCCGTGTTGAGAGATGCCAGGCTTTTGGCTAATGGTATTTAGGGAATCACCTTGTTGGTCAAAGAATGCTATTTGTAAAACTGTGTTATCATTGAGATTTTTTCATACTTTTTCTAACAAAGCCCTTAAGTTCAAAATTGTTCTTTGCTGAGGTGTCTGTTACGTGTAGACAAAAGACTGGATCCTCCCTTGAATTAGGTGCCTTTTCTATGCTTGAGTGATTCATGGGTCAGTGGTAAGTGGCTTAATAAGCAAACACAAAAAAGCAATAACCTCTCAAAATGGTCAGGTACAAGCCCTGGATTGAAAATGGGTGTTAAAGCAGCTAAAAAAATGACAAGAAAGTTTGTTTCAAAATAGAAAGACAGGTTTTTTTCACCGCACTGTAGATAAACTGAGATGCTAAATTTAAGTATACATATTAGTTATACTTATACAATATATTAGATGGTATATTATATGCATTAGAATAAAATGAAAGTCCATCTGTTTAATAGAATTACAGGATAACTGAGTACTGTAGGAAAGATGTAGAAACTGACATAAACTTGTTAATACACTGAAGTATTTTGCAGTGTTTTTGCAGAATAACGTTCATCGATTCAGCAATAACAATAATACAGTAGCTTTGTTGTAAAGTTTGGGGGCAGTGGGTGTTACATTCCTGAAGCGCTCTGTTTGTTGCATGTGTGGATTTGTCTTTTGAGTGATGTATGGACATCCTGCTACTTCCTTTGAATCCGATCTTTTAATGCCTATGCTGACACTAGATGGTGCTGTGTAGTGCAGCTTGAAAAGAGTTTCATCCGCTACAGAGCTGTGCTTGCATGGCAGCAACATGCCAGTCTGCCTTACTGTTTTTTCCCTTTGATTAAATAAAATTATATCTTTTGATGTATTCTGAGGGGGATGAGGTGGGTGAAAACTGTAAAACAATTTTGTTGAAATCCCTTCTCTTGCAAGACATTACCGCTGCAATACAGAGGCAATCACCTGGTGCTCTGAGACTGCCTACATGTCTCATCCTTGCTGTGTTGAAAGCCAGTCTGCTTCTCACAGTAAGACAAAGAACAAGGATGGCCTCCTTTTTAAAAAAAATTGCATTGCCCTTATCGCCTTTGGTTATGAAGAAAGAACATCATGCAGTGTCGTCACTTATCCTCTTTGGTATTTTTGATTTTGGCTATGATCGGGCTCCTTTTTTCTCTCTCTCTCTATTTTTTGCCTGCTCTCCCACTGCCATGCACTCTCTCTCTCTCTCTTTCTCTCTCTGAGAGCCTTTGAGCACCCTTTTTTATGCTCCTTAGCAGTCAGAGGGATGGAGATAACGATTTAAATGAAGGAGGCTGGGGAAAGGAGAGGAACTGGGAATTTGTCTGATAGGCTGTTCTCAGAGGATATCTGGGGTCAATGAACTTCAAATAATCAACTTTTCTTTGCCACCACACACACACACCGTGCCCACAGTCCTTTTACTTGCTTTCTCTGTGTTTTGCTATTTCATTCTCTCTTATCCTTTTGACACCATTGTACTATGCTGCCCGACACACCGCAAAGTGCCTGTACTTTGATTGGGTGAACACAGGGGAACTGTGTCCTTCTATGTCCATTTTAACACACTTCTCCATATTGTTTCGCTTAATGTCGAAGAAACTCGGGGGGGAGAAAAAGACAGCAGTGCTTAAGAGTTGCAGTTAGTTGCTCTGCTCACTGCCTTGCTCAGTAATTATGATGCTACAAAATATTAAGATGAAGGTAACCTTATTTTCCTCCATCTCTTACTATGTTTTTACTTTAATTGCTTATGTATGCATGTCATTGATTTCTTGGACGAAATGTGGCATTTTTAGCATAAACTAATACCTACTCCAATGATGTGAAAGATAATGAGAGATTTAAGAGGGTTTCAAGGTAAAAGCTGCCGCTTGACACTTCTTCAACTTTTGTAGAATGTTGAAAAAGTCCTCTCCTACCTTTTGCAGTGTCCGTGCTGATAATTGTTGGCTTCATTTGTTTCAGTTGCTGCCCTCTGATGTTTCTGCTTTCATCACAGTGTGATACAGTGCTTTTGCTGTTTGGTGCTCTTAATATGGGGTTTGATCACAAAATATTTAGAGGATTTACTTTTCTCTGGCACAGACTTTTTTACTTATTAAATGGTTTGAACTAAATCCATCGATTTATGTCAGTGCCCACGACCTTATTGTGCAGCATTTCAGACTTACTTATATGTGTAAACCAAGCAGTTAGTGAACAAAGTAAAGGTCAAGACTATTCACAGCCAGTGCCAGGAACTATCCTGGAACATCATCAGAGGTTATACTTTTATCCCACTTACATGACATATAAACCCAATACCGTATTGGTGTCAAGAACTTTTGTTTTTATGGTAAAATGAGAAGGCCTTACACTTACAATAGAAGGTGAGTAAGGTAAGTTTATGCCAACACAAACAAATGCGCGCAGTTTCATGCCAGCCTTGTAAAATTTTTCAACGTTTGTGATTGCTCCTTTCTCAGCTCCTTCACATGCTCTATATAAGAAGTGGGAAAAAAATCTATTCATGATGTACTATTCAACATAGCACATCATGCTTTTAGTTATGCACTTAAAAGTTTAAGTGAATGCCTTCCATAGGCAGCGGTTTGCTCACTGTGCGAATACTCGGGTCACTGACAACTGATGCGAGGCAATGACGCCTCTCCTAATTGTTTTCTGTCAGCACCAATTTAGCCCCGCCGTAACTTCATCTGAGACATCTCTGCCCCTGCTCCTGCTTGCTGATTGCTGCCTCTCCTCAGCTACCGTTAGCGCAGCAGTACTCATCTATTGAGCCATGTAATACAGTTACGTAAAGCTTAATGCAAGACGATGGGGCTTATTGTTGTCCGCCTTCTTCTGCTGACAAGCACTAGCTCATCGCTAATGGGTGTGGGGGTGTAGGTTGGGGGTGGTGTGGGTAGTCCGGAGGAAATCAGTGAAGAAGGCTCTGCTGGCCCTCATGGCTTTGTCCTTTTGCCAGGAAACAATTTGTCGGGGAATTTGACAGCTACAGCCATCCAAAACACTGACACAGGGAATGAGTGACTGCTTGTAGGTCGCAGCCTAAAGAAAGATGGAAAGCAAAATGGATAGATCGACAGAAGGGAAGGGAGGGACATTTTAAGAGAGCTACTTGGTTTCATCCTCTCACTAACCACTGCTATGCTTCTGAGAGAGTGTCAAAAGTGAATCACATCCTCGGAACAGTAATTGGTGACTCTCCCAAGCTGTTTCGCAGCAGCAAACTTGTGTTGCTGAAAGAGGGTTTTGACAGTTGTGCTATGTGTCATGTACTGAAAT
This sequence comes from Mchenga conophoros, assembly GCF_057382185.1. Lineage (NCBI taxonomy): Eukaryota > Metazoa > Chordata > Actinopteri > Cichliformes > Cichlidae > Mchenga > Mchenga conophoros. Next base: position 9,438,407 of record NC_140545.1, read on the forward strand.
GGGATCTCAGCTCGAGTAACTGGGCCTGCTTGCAACCAGTGATAAAAGTGTCACCTGCATCACATTTTCAGGTTGTGCCACCTTTGACCCTGACTGCATTCAGTGAGTGGCACAGTTGATTACTGAGCGTGGGAGGAAGTGTGACCATTAATGCATGACCTTTAAATGTACTCTGTTTTGCCCTTTCCTGAGCTCTCACGCAGATGTATGCAGACGCAGGTCTGAATTTGGCAGCGTGCCTATGTCTTACATGCTATTTAAAGCAACATTCCAATTTAAAGAAAACATGGTCATATGAAAGAAACAGAGTTGGGGTCGGGCGGCGTTTGTGAATGTTGCATTGTTTGCTGGCTGTGGTTTAATTTAAAACTACAATCCTAATACATCTGTTAGCTGTCAGAGAAGTGACAGAGAGCAATTTCCAAATAAATGAGACTGATGACTACAGTGGATACAGAGCTCATGGAGAAATTAACAATTTCCTGTATCCTGAACTGTACAGAGAGATCTGCGCAGGGAGTTGTCAGAACATCCTGCTATAGAGACGATTAAAGTCTGCAATAAACTGCATGTACACTAATGCAGTATACTAGTATTATACTGAAATGAAGCAAATCATTTAGAATTGTGCTGAAGATTGTTAATTCAATTCAATTTTGCACATATGGGACAAAATCACAACAGTCATCACAGCGAAAACCCCACCAATCAGCTGACCTCCTCTGAGCAAGCACTTGGTCACAGTGGGAAGGAAAAACTCTGTTTAAACAGGAAGAAAGCTCAGGGAGTGGTGGACATTTGCTGCGAAGACCGGAAAAAAGATAATCTGTTCCTAATGATTAAATGCAGAGTGATGAATAAAACAGAGTAAAAAGAGGTGATTGAAGGATAAACACTCAGTGCATTATGGGAGCCTTTGCTAAACAGTAGAGTTGAAACTTAACAAAGCAAAATTGTGAGTAATATGTGACTCTGCTCATGTCTTGGTAAATTACTGCTGTGGAAATATATGTCACGGTCACTTTGTTTTTTTTCCATTTTTCTTTAACAAAACTGAAAATCCCAGCCCTTCTGGAGGTGTTTTGGCAGCCCATTATTGTTCATCCCAGGAACATTTTGTTCTGTTTTTACTCAAGCATTGCTGTGTTCCCACAATTGACTGCTCACTAAGCTCTCCTTTAGCAACTGTTTCAGACAGTGGTGAGGAAATCATCTCCCCTCTTGCCAGAAGCTATTACATTGTTTCGCCTGAAATGACAACTGTTGCTAGTGGGTTATATTTGCTGTGTTCAGCTTGTAAATGAATCTCATGTTAGTTTCATGGGTTGGTTGACCCTCTCTATTTTTCATCTGCCGTTTTAAAAGGAGAACCCTGTTGAGTGGTGTTATGCACTTGATGTCTGCGGGGAAGTAGATGTGTTGCTTGTGAGCCAGACTTTTCCTTTGAAAATAACATATAAACCCACAAAATGAAGCAGCTCTTTGCTTGTAAGAAGTGTTGATTACTACTGTATGTAGTATACAAGTTGGTTGGTTGGAAAATGGGGGTTAACAAGTTCTTTGCTCTTTCCTCTTCTTGCTTTTTCCACTGATATGTGGAGTATCGCTTTCACCATAACGCCACGCAGACTGATTCAACGTGTTCAGCAATCCGAGGCTTGACAGGCCTGCTGTGTTGTCACAGGTGCAGTTCCGCCTTGTCTCTGTGCCTCGACAAGAGCTGAAGTCGCTCTGTTTATTGTGCTAATTAGAACATCAACATAAGGAAATAGTAAGCTGCTCCTCCGGCAGCATATTAAAAACTCTACTGTTAATATATTGAATGAGCCAATACACACTTGACTGATGGCTTAGTAATTGTGGTTCAGAGTCTTACGCGGGCATGTGTCGCGTTTGGTATTTGACAATCCTTCCATTAGCTGAGCTATAATAAATATCACTCTCTTAATGATCTTTTTATTCTTCTCTCTGTCTCGGTTGTCACTGCCAGGGGATGGAGGATAAACAGTATGTGGAGCAGAAAGCAGTGACATAGGTTGTGGCTGGGTTTATTAAACGTGATGGTGTAGAACTTCTCCTCTGTGCCACAGAGGATTTTATTTGGGTTTTAATTGGCTCACCGACAGGTATTTCCCTTAAGTAGCTGTTTGTGTGCTTTTGAGTGTGCGTGTGTGTGTTGAGTGGTTTTTGTGGGCCCCTGCAGGGTTTAATGATGTTTGCTGAATGAAAAGTATCTTGTGAAGCTCTTCCCAATCAAATGCTTATCAGAACATCTACTTTACTGTAACACCGCTCTGTGAACTCACGAGCCCCTCCCTTGGTCGCAGTTCTTCCGGTCTGCTGGCATTACATAACGGGAGGGTGTAGACCTCCCTCTTGGTGTGGCCCGCTCCCTCAATGAAACCGGTTATATATTTGTTTGCTACTGATCTGAAATGTCATACAAATGTTAATTAAATGTTAATCAAACATCTTAAGCAAAGTAATGTCATCAGGATTTAAAAGTGATATATTTAGCTCATCGGTGGCCTATTCTGAGGGCATTGCTCCCCGGGCCCCCGCCCCCTTCCTTCCAAATGTGAAGCTGAGGCAAGTAAGGCTGCGTGCCGCAGAGACAATATTTCGCCCGCCTAATTAAAATGAATGTCAGTTCTCCCCCCAGTGAGAAGTGCATCAATCTCCCCCTGCGATTGGCCCAGAGTGAGTCTTACCCTGTCAGTGCCTGCCAGCAGTGCCATCCTTCTCCAGACGGATGCAGGGCCCTGGCAGCCAGAGAGGCATTGGTGATGATGTTTGCTCATCTAATGGTTTTCTTGTGAATGGCCTGCTCAGACTGGGGCTGTTTTATTTATTTATTTTTATTTATTTATTTTGGGGGGGGGGGATTTTTTTTTTTTTTTAAATGTAGATGAGATTCAGCCCAGACTTGATTTTCATTTAAAATAGCAGTTGCATAAAGAAGTCAGTAGCATTTCAGAGACATTTGAAGCCCAAGCAGCTGTAGAAAAGTCTAATTTAGCTTTTCCTCTCCACTGTTGCATACAGCTCATCACAACTAGGGCAGATTAGACAAATCTGAGTCTGCAGTATATCAGTGCACTGGAGACGAAAAATATTACACGATTAATTTTGAGATATCATGTCGACAGGTTTGTTTTGGAAAAGGTATTTGCTTGGCGTAAACTCTCACGCGCACGCGGTGTCATTAACTTTCAGCGAGTGATTATATCAGCTTATCGTATTACGATTATCTTTTGGTGATTTGAATTTTCATGCAAAGAGGTACGAGTGATCTGATGCTTTGATGAGGAATTGATAATCATCTGAAGCACTTCATATTGTCGCTGTCAGTTAAATGTGTCTGTATTATTTTAAATGAGAAAACTACTGATTATGTTTCTACTTGCCAGAATTTAATAAGGCATATGTCATGAGTTGAGTTTGTCTTATGGATGTTTTTGCACCCCCTCACTGTGAAAAAAACAAAACTCAAATGGTCCATCACTTAATGAGGCTGGTCCAAAGCGGCGGACCAGCCAAGTGATGATAACGTCTGTAAAACTGCTAGAGCGAGGATAAAAACCTCCATCCTGAGCATTTGGTCTGTGCCTAAACTATAATTTTCCTAAAAGCCAGCAAAATATCTGCTAATGGGTTTAAGCGTTTCACTATGCTTCTTTTCAAAAAAACATTCCAGAATAAAATTGAGCGAGTCAAACGCTTAACCGTCAGAGCTATGTCTATCGGTGTGTACTGTCGAACATCAAAGCTCGAATAAAAGACATGCATGTCCACGGCAAATTGGCCTGAGCCTGAGTGACTATCATGAACACCTCCTTGAAGTTGTGCCTGTCAACAGCGAGAGCTGAAAAGGAACACAATTCCTTCCCAAGCTTGATTTGGCCTTGGTGAGCTGAGTAGAGCACAGAAGCCTGCTGGGTTCATTTGGACTACTTGTACAGATGGATGAAAATGTGAGTGGTTTAGTGCTCTTAAGTTAATGATCTCTGTGCATGTTCTCTCACTTCCTTCAGGGCTTCTCATTGTAGAGAATAAGTAGCGGGAGCTGTGGGCCGGTGCCTGTCACAGGGTCTTGGCTGAAATAATGACTCGAACAGCCCAACAGACTGCGGTAATGGTAATAACTGTCAGACTTTGTCTCTCATCAATGCTCACATCCCCCTAATTTAGGATTAATTCCTGCCATTCTCTAGATAGCCCCGAGTCGATGAGTGTCTTGCCATTTTTCTTTGAGCTTTTCCAAAAATATGTTTCTGCATACTGCTTTATCTCGGCGTATCGCAAACTTGGCTCCTTCATATTTGGGCACATTAAGAAAACTTAAACAGGCACAACAGGAGCCAGTCTGACTTGGTGGTTGTTCCTTAAATTAACGGTGGCTTTCCCCAGCCCCTTTTTATATGTTCTTACTTTTTCTGAGTTAATAAGTTGTAGTAAATTGCACTGGTAAGTGTCTGTTCCTCCAGTTCTTCTTGTCTGCTGGGATATGCGTTTTCAGCTCTCTTTGATGTGCAAAACTCGCCTTCTGTCACCTTTATAATAATTTCCTTCTTCCTGTCTTCTCCTCGGTGTCCCCCAAAAGTTTGATGATTACTTTTCTTGCTCTGGGTTACAGACGTGAGATCTTTGTTTCCACTCTGTATTATGTTTGAGAACAGACACACTTATTTGTCTAGAAATGCTGCAGCGTTATGTTTTACACTTCTAAACAAGGTTGATGGATTCTTCCCTTAGAAAACACTTTACCAGTTGGAGCAATTATGTGTGCGGTGACATCGCTGTTATTGTTTTTGTTTTTTTTTCCCTCAGTGCAACTTTATGAAAAAGTTTGCCGCTTCTCTGGTTTTGCCTCAGGCTTTTGTTTCTATTTTTTCCCCCCTCCCCGGTGCACTATTGAAACAAGTGCAGGGTTGCTCTCTGAGTGAAAGTTAATGGCTCTTATTTTAAATGTAGCCTTTAACGCTCAAATCAACGGTGTAATCACACTTTGGGGAAATTGGCTATTGATCATTCTGCCTTGTCCGACATAGTGACCGGCACAACAGCGAACACGTGGAAAAACAACTTTCAATTCAAATGACAAATTCTTTTGATTAATTCAAATGTTTCCTCCCCAAAACGGCGCGAGTGCAAAGAGTCATACTTTATTGCCAGTGAAATATAATGCAATTGATTTGATGTCTCTCTGCTGTCACCAGCAGGCTTTGGGATTGATTAAGTCTCACTGACACACTGTGGTGCTCAGAATAAGTCGATTCGTCTGACCCTCTCGCCAACTTTCTTCTCACCAGAGGCCCTTAACACAAATGCGTCAGCTGACTGCCTCCTACGGTGCTGTGCTCTTACCACGATACCGTTAAAGCCCTTACACCTGCATGTAGATGTGCCATTGATCTCGGCTGTCGTGTAATCACGGAAATGAATATTGTAGCGCTTAAGCTCCTGCCTTTTGAATTCTGATGACTGTTTCTGTAGAAGGATTACATGCATATTGTGAATTTTTCTGCCTGGCTTTGAGTGGAACTATTATCCTGTTTGTTTACTCAAACCTCAAGAGTCCCTTTGAGATCCCCTCAGTCCTATTGTTTGCCACCCCACGTTTTTGGTGCTTTATTATTTTATTTTTTTTGCAGTTCATATGTAGATCGCGCTGTCCTGAAGCATTTTAAAACCGCTGTACTGAAACCGTGACAGTGATTCACACTTTGCGTCTAAAAGAGAATTATTTCTTGGTGTGATATCTTTCGTTGCCATTGTTGTAATCGCAGAATTCTGTTTTTGTAAACCTGCCAAAAGAAGAAAAGGCAAAAAAACCCCAAACGCCTCCACTTTGACCTTTAATAACTTCATATTTGTAACTTTGATGGGTGTTTAGCTCACTTCTCATTCCTTTTAGATTCCCATTCAGCTACTTGGTGCAATTCTGAACATGGGCTCAGTTTCCTATGATTGGAAGACTGAAAGTGTGATAAGCATTGAGTTTTGGACAGATAAAAGCTTCTTCTTTTTTTCCAAGGCTGTAGGCGTCCCTATAGAAAAGACCCCCTGATTGGTCTTTTGTCTCTCTCATTCTCTCAGAGCTCGGCCAGCGTTTTTGCTCCCGAATCACTCCTGCAATATATTCACTGAATAATACAAGAGGTGAGCGTTGGGTCATGTGCGAGACACTCATTTTGTTCTTTCCCTCATGTTCTGCACAGAGCACAGAGACGTTACAGACACAAAGTACGAAAAAAAAAAAAAAGAGACACATTAGATAAATTGCCTTGCAATTTTTACTGGCTACTCCCTGTGCCATAAAATGATCTTTCTCTAGTCTACTCATTTGAACAAAATCATCGCTTTGAAAATAGACTTGTTTGATTTAACATTTCATATAAAACATCCTATTAATTCAACCCCCATGAAATAGAAAAACAGGCAATGCCTGAACGGGGAATACAGTGCTATCTGTTTTATGTCTGCCATATAGTTCTGAAGTTAAAAAAATTGTTGTTAATGTCTGTGCTACTAGAGGGTAAAATTATAGTCTGAAACTGGCTCCCTTTCAAGAAGAACGGAGTATTGATCAGCAACTTTGGCCACTTGAGATATGTGAGGCTTTAAAGAGTTTTTTAGATGGAATAACAGACCTTTAATGGCAGGACTGGGTACTCTCCTGCTTAATTCCCTCTAAAGTGTCACACAAGCGACAACCATAGTGTTTACATGAGTGTGAAACTGGCAGGTATCTCAGCCCAAACACAAAAACCAAACACAAAGTCCGAAGGTTGGTTTGTCAGTATAAAAGGAAGTAAACGGCAGTCGAAGAACTTAATAAACACTGCAGGATTAGGTGTTCGTCTATTGTATATTATAAAAGCGAATATTCAAATTTGCTGTCAAGCAGGGAGCTGACATGAATTTAACCTTTACACCTTTACCACACGTAGTCCCTGCTGCAGTGCACTTTCACTTGTAGTATTCAAAATGTCAGCTCCATTAAGCTATCTGAACACTTCACTTTGGGCTTTGTTAACTGGGCAGTGAAATTACTTTGCATAATTCATAGTAAACTGACATTTTGAAGCAGCCCTCAACAGAAAAACAAAGAGTGCACTGGTTATTTTTCACAGGAATAGAACAAAATGATCTAAGTTTAAGCTTACATGACAAGGACCTCTTTTGCAAAGGTCAGTGCACCGCGGTGCTGTAAGAAAAATCTCTCAAGGAGGGACACCGTGGTAGATGGCTTGGTCAACAAAAGATACTACAATAACCATGACCGCACAGATCACAATTTATTTAAGAAAGCAGTGCACAGAAATGCACTAGTCTTGCTTTTCATTCACCTTAGATGGTGTTTCATCATGCCATATTGGATTTGTAGGTATATTAATTGTGGTGGAAACTGGCAGCTAATTAAATAGCATGCAGTCATTGCTGTGACAGTCACCCCTTTCTCTTTCATTTAAATAGAAATGTGATATCGCACCGAAAAGTCTTCGTTCGTTCTTCTTCTGAATCTTTCGTTGATATTATGAAAGTAGAATTTTATGAATGTGGGCGTTCGTTTGTTTTTATCTTTTCAGTGAAAAATGTCTGATAAAAACTATGCTTTATTTCAGTGAAATCGAGAAGGATGTCACAACACATATATACTCATCTTCTCCCACTATACATTTCATCTAAAATGTCTTAACTGATTTAGAGATGTGCCTGTCGATTACACGACATCCCTATTTTTCAGAGCACTGGGATTAATTCCTGTGTTTGCGTGCTCTACCCTAGGCGTGCTTGAAATGGATGAACTTCCAACCAGTGTTTATCTGTATCACATCCTATTTAGAGAGAAAGTGTCCACTTACTGTTAATGCCAGTGTCTAATCTGGCTACAGTCCCACTAGAGAGTCCTGTATGATTTTAAGTGGATTGAGTGACTAAAATAATTATTTATTTACAGCCAATCTGAGTTTTTGACAATATTACTGATTACACAGTGTCCTGATTGGTAAGTTCAAGATTTACAAGTGATTGCAACATCCACTCTTGAGGCTAAAAGATAACTACAGCAATTGTTAGGAGTTGAATCTCAACAGAAACTGTATCCAAAATTGTATACGCCAGCTGGTTGTGGTGACTGTTATCAGGTAGCTCCTGCTGCTGCTGTTAGTTTAGTGTGTTAAACAGCAAATGCCATAACATGGATTGTGGAGCATAATGTTATTTATGCTTAAAGAAAATGGTTTTACTACAAATAGAAAGCCTGGAGAGCCTATCAAGAACATAATCAGTATGGCCCTGCATTTATTTGGGCCTTTTGCCTTTGTTAGACAGTGGAGAGCGAACAGGAAAGCCGGGAGACAGGCTGGCAGCAGATACCCAGCAGAGGGGGTTTGGGTTGGACTCTGACCCAGGTTGCTGCATTTCAGCCTTGCAGCACCTGCTCACCCCATCAGCCCAACTGGTGCCCATCCTGCTTTTATTTTTAAATCTTGGAAAGTTCCATAAGGCCTACAAGGCCATACGATAACATGATGTGTAATTGGGAACTCTGCTGAAAGATGGTACTGGATTGTGAATGAACATCTTGAACTCTAGTGGCAAACAGGAAACAGAAACACAATTACACAAATGCTGCTCCCATCTGGAATAGCCTCTGTGGTACTAAGTAAGATATGTTCTGTCTAGTGAATTTTTGACTGGATCTATCATGGTGAAGACTCTTTTAACCTTTTGGCTGCTCTCCTTTTATATACTGAAGTAAAAAGTGACTTTATGGAAAAGCAGTTCTGCTTTGCTCTCCTACCTTCCCAGACGATGGGACTTAACTTTTTATATAGAATGAAGAAAGAACTGAAACCACCACACTCTGAATATCATTACTTTTTTTTTAGTTGACCTTTGCAAGAGTGGTTTTAGATTAGTTTGTAGATTATATGGCACAAAATTAGCTAAAATCTCCTCAACACATTGCATGGATAATTGTATTCTATTGTACCATTAACAGGTACTGTATGACATTTAGAATAAAGACACTACTTTTATGACTGATTTTCTATAGTGCCAGATTATGGTGTTACATTAAAGAACTATTCTCAGTGGAATTTGAAGCATTCAGCAAACTATTACATGGCCGGCTTTGTCTTGGAGCAGTGTGGGGCTAGTAGGCTTGTTGTGTATTCTGTCCTGTCCTGCCTATGATTGATTACAATCGTCTGAGGCTGACCAGCTTATTAATCGATTCAGCAAAACCACTGAGTCTCTCTGTGGATGATTTAAAGCAGAATGTTTTTTTACTTTTCCTGGGACGGCTGAAGTAGAGCCTCAGCGGCACTGATTGTAAATCATGTTCAAACACAGCAAAGCTGCTTCCAAAACGTGTGTGCGATGTGGGATTTAGAGAATGCTCAGTGCTAACGACAAGCACCACCATGCCACACAGTTTTAAGGCCTCTTGCAGTTCATTTTTGTGATTAGAGATAAGGATTTACAAGTTGGCAAATTAAATTATGTTTTTGTTCTTTGGTCGTACTTGGAGACTGTTAATGCTCTGCTTTATAAATTAAATAACGTTATCAATTGATCACAGTTAAACACTGTAAAAGATTGTATTTATTCAGTTGGATGAAAGAGAAAAGACTACATTCGGTTTAGTTTTTACAACAGTTTAATCGCTGGTTTCTTTTTGCGAGATCATCATATCAATGTCTGAATTCCCTATTCTTCTGTCGTTTTCCATCACACAGCTATCTGCTACCTCTACATCCCGCGCTGCTTTCTTGCATAGCCTTCGTTGGGGGATTTGGTGTCCCTTCCAGGAGCCAGCTGAGTGGAAGGGGGAAGAGATACAGCTTGTATTGCAAGGAGGTGCAAAGCCAAACCCTCATGGAGCCATGGTCTACAGCACAGAGGTGTCTGCCAAAGCTCAGAGCCCTGCACCAATCTCAGCTCCAGGCACAGCTCAGGTAATACAATGGCACAGAAGAATGCTTTTGTCGAAAGACTAAAATGTGAAGAATCCACTGAAAGGTGTTTAAATGAGGTTTTTCAGCAGCCTTCAATACTCACAACACTGCTTCCCTGAATTCAAAAGCTTTCACATCATCTACATTCGCACTTGGGTTTCATGCTAGGCCCCCGTACAGTACCGTTCAAGGTCAGGTTCTATCATCCCTGAAGGCTCTACTCTGAAATTCTGCATGATATTTTATAGCATGGATGTAGGCAGCTGTCTGCAAGTGACATTGTTTTGGTGACGGTATCAAAAATTTCAAAGGGTGCCCAAGTCGTCCTAATATGACTTAACTTTTCACACCTTGCAGAGGATTGCAACACTGCTTGGGTGTTTGGAAATAACTGCATGTCACTATCACGTCTTCTTTCTTCTGTCAGCTTTTTCATTCGTTTCCCTGCAGAATCTGAACTCTTCATTCTGTTTTTTGTTTTTTTTTGTTGAAATGTCTGAAACTTCCTTCTCTCAAGGAGGTCTCAGAAGCAAAGGATATGATCAAATTTTGGCTGTCATCCAGCCTGGAAAGGAAGGCATCCAGCCCAAAGCCATCCCTGAGGATAAAACAGGTAGACGTGCCTCGCCAGAGAAGATCACCTTCATCACCTTCACAGGGTAAATATCATTATGTAATTCATAATAGCTTTTTAAGCACACATTAATTGGAAAGCTCATACAAAGACTTTTCCTCCACAAAAAGACATAAAAGGCTATTCACTGCTTACATCTATAATTTTTTAAAATGGAAAGAGTGTAGTCTGATTTCTGTGCATGCGTGTGTTTATAGGTTGGGTGCACTTCAATAGTGCAACGGCACCTGTTTGCAATCAGCCAAACTTTGAAGCAACAGGCATCGAACTAGCCTGTCTTGTGCACATGTTATCTCAATAGAGCCACCTGCTCTCTACGTGATCAATATACTTTATGATTGGAGTCTGGGGGGAATAAAGGATACACCTAAAGGGATTGGTGAAGACGTTGGCTGTCCATTAGGGCCTCTCTGATATTAAACCTGCATTACTTTGCAAAATCATCTTACATCTGCTCTCAGAGTGGAAATTCCATGTCCCTCGATTTTTGTTTTGTTTGTTTGTTTAGTGTTTTTTTAATTGATCTTAGTCTAGCCGCTCACCCAGGAGCAGTTTGTTTTGGGAGGCCCTACAAGGAATACATTGCCCCAGACTACGCAGCTCATAAGATCATGTGGACACACAAAGCCCTTCACAAAAATAAGGTGGCAGTTCACGGACTGGGAAATTAAATTTAATAAATATAGTGACTCAAAATAACTGCTCAAATAAGTGCCCAGAGGCGTTTCAGGATGATTGCTTCTACAAGAATATTGCATATTACCAAAATATTGTTGGTGGTTTGTAATATTGTTAAAGCTGCTGAATGTGGTGAAACTGTTTAATGTTTAAACTGGAATTATTCTTTAATATTTTGCAGTAAGACACAATTCACAGTTCAAGAACAAGCTCCACAGCTATCAAGTGAAAACATATGACTGATGATTGATTTTAATGAAAGCCTGTGTTTAGACAGTGCACACTGTCTTTGTGCTTTTTCAGCAACTCAACTTCTGCAGACATTCAAAAAGTAGATGTGATGGATATCGGGGTAAAGAATATCAAAGTGGTGCTAAAAAACATATTCATGATTCATAATAAGCAATAAGTAACGGTAAGATACTCTTACTGTGGGACTCTCTTTGTTGAGGTTTTTGTGGTAAAGCTTTGAAAAACATTTTTCCAGAAAGAACATATCAGCCATGCATATTGGTTCTTCTTTGCTTTCCGTAAGCATTACGATGAAGAGTGTAAAATTAAGTCTGAACCGTGCCCCTTATTTGTCACATTGGTAGGGGGTTATCAGTGGATGCTGTTGGATTTCTCCAGCAGAAGCTTCTTCTTTTTTTTTTTTTAAATCTTTTCCAATTAAGCGCGGATGTTCCACGATACTCTAAAAATAACTGCTGAACCCTGAGCTTTGGAGGCCTCCCACTGAAACAAAGTTCTGATTAAATATTCCACATCCTGCACGCAGCCAAAGATAAATGATGTGCCACTGCCTGCATCTCTTATTGAAACACAAACTGCTGATTTGCTCTGTGTCTGCCAGTGAATTGATTAAAAAAGTGTAGTAAACACTGCATACAGCCACTCAATCCCGGTGACAGCAGAAAAAACTTGAGTGGACCCAGGCTGTATGCTCGATGATTTACCTTCCTAATGATGCTGTTAACTTTTGAGACAAGAATGCGGTTGATCAGGGGTCTACTTCATGGGTGTGTAGAGAAAGCTTCTGGCAGTGCGCATTGTCAGTAATGACATTTTAATCAGTGTTCGCGCGTCTTCAGAGGGTTGCCCAAGAAGCTTGAATGATTTGGGCTGGTGTTCAGAGGAGAATGAGACCATGAATCACTGCCATTCTTTGATTTAGGCAACTTGATCATCCTCAACTTTGTTTTTTTTCCAAGACTGCATTTGCATGGATTTAAACATATGCCAGAAAGGATGCTTTAAACTGGAGATAGCTAATTTAAATGCACCCTCCATCTGAAATTCGCTGTTATTGATGCATTCATGTCAGAAAGAACCTGATCTCAGAAGGATTCTTTAACTCATACGGTACATGCTGACTTTGCATTACAATGTTGGAAATTCTGAAGTCTGTACGCTTTTATTAATCTATAATTTAGTCGCTTAATTCCTTGTCGTTTACGTGACCATCATGCATCGCTCCCTGTTGATACTGATGAGCTAAGAAGAAGATCAGGGAGCATATCTGGCTGGTTAGACGCAGATGTTCTTAAATTAATTTTAATGGGCCGTCGTCCTTACGTAGCTGTATAACTTTACTGCTCGTAAAGGTGTCTGAATTCACCAGCCGCACATGTGGTAGTTCACTCATCTGTCGAGAAGGCCTCTGAGGGATCACAAATAAATGGCTAATTGCACATTAGTCCAGCTAATGAGGTGATACACACTCTCCGTGGGCTCGAGAAGTAAAAACAGTGAGAAAGCCCTAAAAACAAAATGGCTGCCAGAGGGGGTGGGGGTGGGGGGGCATGCCAGAGCACATTTGTGAAACAGAGCCAGCCAGTGCAGCACCATGTCCACTCTGTGTGCACGTAGTCCGAACAGATGGGAGCTACACTAAGACACCCCAGGCAAACCGAAGCAATTTCCAAAAGGCCAGTCAAGCCCAGCACGGAGAGCGAGACAGCGTGAGGGAGAGGGAGGACAAAGGGATGCTAGAGAACCTTTCATTTCAGTATTACCATGGCTACGAACCAAAAATCTCAGGAAGCATTGTCAGACTTTAAAGTCAGTGTGAAATTTAAATCCAACTCACCTCCTTATCTGTGTGAAATTGGATAGATTTGCTAGGTCTGTAAATAGTTAGGTATTCCAGTGCTCTGCGCGGCTATATACTCCACTGTGCACTGCACTGAGTAAACATTATCACAGTGTATTTTTTTATACCTCAAGATGTCAGCTCACTGCAAATCCAATCATCAGGAAAGCAATTACAAAGGTGGCATTTTGCAGTCAACTTCTATTCCCTCTCACAAGCTAATATTCCACTGAATGTCTAACCAAACTATAAAATGAACTGTGCTACCAGGTGCAGAAAGCATGTGGAAGATATTACAATGTTGTTAATTAACCTTGTTAAACAATGAACTGGAGCTGTTAGCACATTTCCAGATGAATAATGAAGACTTCAGCATGAATACGTCGTAGAAGTGGAAGGCTTTTACAGATGTGTACATTTCTAGGTTGAATGCCTTTATCTTCTTTGTTGTGCGTTTGTTTTTCTTTTTTCTAGATCGGAAACGCATTCCACCAGCTTCTCCTCCAGAATCTCCTCAAGGCCCCGGGGTAAGACACCGTCTCACCTATTGAATTTTACAGGTGACCTATAATACTGGCCAGCCAAGAAAGCTTCTCTCTAAAGTTCCAAGTTAATACTTAAAACAAGTAAACCCTTTTTAAAGCTGTCTTTTATACTCATACTTATTTCAAAAGGAACCTGTGTCAGTAGGTCCACACAGACTCTTTTACACAAACAATTAGTCAAAAGGTCAGTCCATTACCTGCTCCAGTCATCTGTCATTTATTTACCTGCACTAATGTTTGCAGGAACTTTGCTCTGTCTCAACTCTTTACTGAGAAAACATGTCACCCTTTAGCTGTTAACTGTACAAATTCCTCCAGCGGGAACATTTCAATTCTTTGGAAGCAGTCCTCTTGAAATTATATATTTAGAATAGCTTTAGCAGGGTCATGTTGGTTCTATGATAAAACTGGAATTGTTCATGTTGTATTCTATTATGGTGCACTGTTGAATGCTTGGAAATATTACAGCAGCAGAGGGGAGGGCACACAGGCTGTGTGGTTTACACAAACAATGGGGTTTTCTTCCTGTGACCCTGGCAATAAAACTTTTGTGTTTTATTCTGCTGTTACCTGAGTGAAGCAAGAAAAAAGCAAACGCAGTGTCTTTTTGAAAGGAACTGTTATGAATGCATTTTGGTTGAAAGCTGACCTGGATAGATTCCCGCCTGCAGAAAGCTCCTCTAGCTGCCCCTTGTACATGGACACAGCTCCCCTTACATGCTCTTTAGACAGGGATCATTAATTCTGAGAGACCCACACTTAGGTTTTGTCTGGTTTGTCGACAGAGATTGCAGGTCAGGTCTATAAATTTAAAAAGAAAAAAAAAAGTCAAGAAAAATTCATTATCTGACCCAGATCTCTCAACAACAGTGGAACTGGGAGACATAATTAAAGAAAGGCACGGGGCCTCTCGCAAACACCCCCTCTCAATTCCCATCCTGTCACAGAGTGACACTTTGTTTGTAGTCGCACTCACAGCACCCTTCATTAATGTGTAACGTATAAATACAGTGGCAGCGTTGACTTCTTTTCTCTAAGAAGAACATCACAACATGGCTTAGGTGTGCAAAGTGACGTCTGGACAAACAAAAACATTTCTAGAGAAATGTCCTTTGGACACACAAGGCCAAATGGAGATGTAGTGCACAGTGCCACATTTGGTGAAAACTAAAATTGTCATGCTAACTGTCAAGCTTGGTGGCAGAGGGGTGATGATTTGGGCAGTCCAGAGAGCTGTGCATAAACAAATACCTCCAAACCTCAATGAAAAGAAGTTCATAATAATGTGAGAGAGTCATACATAGAACGATTGCTTCAAAATAGAACAGAAAGTAACAGGACACTTAACTCAAAAATTTGAAGATGTAGAGAGTGCGCAGTCAGAATGGTACCAATCACTAGTGAATATGGTTTGTTAAAGGGTAAAATGTAAGCCATCCTCAGCATGAAAACGGCAAATGCAAAGACGAGGTGAGGTTCAAACATCAATGAACAAAGAGGACTTATATATAAATATTAAATAATGCTAAAAAATGATAGAGTTATACTTTATGTCCTCAAGAACAATTAAAATGTTAATATGCTGGAGAAAAATTAATAATAAATGTAATTATAAGCAGCGATCAATACAATGTTATTGATTAAACTGTGTTATTATGACAAATGTAGTTTAGCTTAGAGCTCAAATGAATACGTTTTACCCTTTAATAAGCATTAAGAAGTATACTCAATCGTGAGTGCCGGCATTCTGTTTGTAGCATCATCCCTCAGCCTAAGTGAGAAGTGTCAGTGGAGACTGGGAGTTGTGATGGATGGTGCTCTCTCTCAGGATGAGGCCAGTGACACAGAGCGGAGGAGGAGGAGGAGGAGAGACATCAGCTCTGTTTCAGTGTTGGCTCTCTGGGCCAAAATGAGTCTGTATTGTCGACTCATTTTAAATTGAACCAGCTGGGAGCTGTGAGATCATCGCAGCCTTGAACTCTAGAAATCGACCCTCATTTTGATTAAACAGCAAGGGCGGTGGAAACCTACAGAGGGCAGCTCCCAGAGGTTGGGAAGAGACAATTCTGGTCATACTGGGCAGTTCTTTGGGGATGACATTAAAAGATGGTTGTGCTTAAATTAATCTACCATTTTATATAGAGCTCATGAGTCTTATCAAATCAAATTCCCAAAACATTCGGCCCCGAATTATTCTGAAAAAATAAAAATACAAAATTTGCTGACATTTCTGCATATTTCCACTGCAAATTAGGACGCTCTCATATCCTATTTTTCAAGGATTAAGGGTTAAAGTTCAACTGCATTTTCCCAAAAGGAGCAATTAACTTTGCTTCAGAGGAGGAACGCAAATCATAAGGCAGAAAAACACAGCCCAATTTTAATAAGCTGCTGATGTAAATTTTGGAGAAAAACAATCTGTGACCACAAGTGGCCATTACAGCACACTGAATTAATGGACAAACCTCATTCTAGGTTTAAAAAGATGATTTTTCATTTTTAAATGCCTTTCAATGAGTTGAAACAAAAACACTCCAAAAACAACAAGAGCAACGGCAAACATATGTCTTTAGGCTAGACAGAACACCTAAATGCAGAACTGTGAAAACAGGTAGGGTGCAGAAACAAAGAATCATCTATTTACAAGCTTAACAAGAATTCAGATTGTTTACCAAGTGTCTTTATAACAGAGGAAACCAAGAGAGCCAGGGGGAAAGGTTCAAAGTGGCAGCTTGTGGATTGACCAGAGGAGACGAGTTTAGTGAAGCCAGGAAGATTAATCTGTGGAACCAGGAGATCAGTGCAGCTCCAGAGCAGAGGTGGATAAGTGGCTGGAGTTTGGCAGCAACTGGAAATTTTTGTCTGTGGACAAAAATGAAAGTGGGTAAGAAGTTTAGCAAACAGATCGGTGCACAGGAAGGGCTTGACCTTGAATAACTGGGTAGAGGAGTCTAGGATCTGGTGATGTGGTGAAATAAGAACTGAGACAGTGTTTACGGTGTTATTTAAGTGACCTCCTGGCTGGGAGGTAGTCAAAAGTAGAGGGTATAACAGTTTGACAAAGCTAACTCTGGGCTTAAGTGTCAGATATTTTGAGATGTATTTTTAAAATATTATTCTGATATTTTATAATATCACGCCACATAAATGAGCCTCACTCCTGATTATGTAGATAGGCAATTATTTGCCACCATATCAGCCATCATTGTGGGGGGTTTTTTTTTGGTTCTTTCACTTCTGAGTGGTCAAAAAGCATAAACCAAGGCAGCTTTAAGTAAACGGTAAATATTTAGCACATTCACATACACTCCTCGGCGAATAATGGTGAAAGGCAGCAGTCATTAGTGCCTTAGATGCTCAGTAGATATCTGGTGGGCATCCAGGATCTTTCTGAAAAAAGAAGAAACAGAAAACGGCGTGTGAATCAGTGCCACTGCTGTTGGCAGCCACCCTACATTTCATCAAAACTCTGTTAGCTGTTGCAAAATTCACAAATACAGTCTATCATTCTCCCTGTCTGTTTTCCTCACTTTCTTTTAAACATGTATGGAAAAAAGTGCTTGTTCAGGCTTATGATGATATTTTTCCCTGTTCAACAAAATTTTCCTTTTCTCTTCAACATGGCTGTCAGGTGCTGATTAATCAGTGGCATCCTTCTCTGAGATGGCTCTGTAAACAAGCTGCATGCTTTAACTCTGTGCGCCGGCATTGTGGGATCTGACAACTTTCTCTTGCTTGCATAAATTATTGATCTTTGATGCTCTCTCTTTGCCGCGGTGCAGAATGCTAAAGATCCTGTGGTATTTATAGCCAGCATTTGGAAGAGCAGCTGAGTTTGTTTGCCTCTGTTGATGATTTCTCTCATCAGGCTGCGGCCGTGTTTCAGGGTCGCGCTTGTGTTCTGTTGACCCAGGTGGTCTTGTAGTCTGGGGGCCAAAGGTGAGACCGTGTTTCAGTTTGTTGCTGGCAGTGGGCTTGTTCGACAGCAGGCACTTGCTCATTCGGACCTAACTTTTGCAGCCCTCCTTTGCAAAGTGTTGTTTGTGTCTCGTTCTTATATCAATTAAAACAATACTCAGGGTTTTGCTGCTACATTTTATTGTATGACTTTTGAAAATCTAATTATTATTGTGTACTTGAAACTCAATTTCATGCTTTGATGGAAATCACAAGTATACAGCTACTTTGTAGGTATGCCTGAACTTCAAATTGAACATCAGAAAGGGGAAGAAAGGTGATTTAATTGGCTTTGACTTTGGCATGGTTGTTGGTGCCAGACAGGTTAGCCCTAGTATTTCAGGAGCTGCTGATATACTGGGATTTTCCCACACAACCAGGGTTTTTAGGGTTTTTCAGAGCATGGTCCAAAAAGAGCAACTGTCCAGTGACCAGTAGCTTTCTGGGTGAAAATGACCAAATGACTTCAATAAAGGAAGGCAACAATAGTAATAATAATAATACTAATACTACTACTACTACTACTACTACTACTACTACTACTAATAATAATAATAATAATAATAATAATAATAAGCACTTTCAAACAAAGTGCTGTACAACTATTTGAAACTAAAGAGATAAATAAAATAATAAAAGCGATACATAGCAATACAAGTAAAAACAGTAAAAATTTAAAAACTAAAAGCCATAGAATTAAGACATGTAAGATAGGGTGAACAAATGTGTCTTCAACTTAGTTTTAAAAAACCTCCACAGAGCATGCCTGCCTAATATCTTGAGGGAGGTTGTTCCACAGAAACGAAAAGAAAAAGCACGCTCTCCAATTGTCTTTTTTCTGGCTCTAGGAACCTTTAGAAGGCCAGAGTCCTGAGATCGTAGACCGTAGATTGTAAAGGTGTAAAAGGTCGGAGAGGTATGAAGGTGCCAATCCGTTTAAAGTCTTGTCGGTGAGCAGCAGGACCTTAAAATCTGCTCGAACCTGACAAGGTAGCCAATGAAGAGATCTCAGTACAGGGGTAATGTGCTCAAATTTCCCAGTTCTTATTAAAATGCGAGCAGCTGCATTTTGCACCATCTGTAGACCTCTAAAACGTTTCTTTGGTAGCCCAGAAAGAAGAGCAATACAATAATCAATACGTGAAGACACAAATGCATGGACAAGAACCTCTGCAGTGTTGCTTGACAAAACTTGGCTGATTCTGGCTATGTTCCTCAAATGATAAACGCCAGTCTTTGTTATCTCTTTTACATGAGACTCGAAGGAGAGCACCATGTCGAACCACACGCCCAAGTTTTTTACCTTGTCCCTGCAATTTATGACACTATCATCAATTTTCAAGATGAAATTTTGAGACAATTGCTGAAATTTTTGTGGCTCTAAATAACCGTTCGTAACAAACAGGGTATACAAACAAGCATCTCTGAACACACAACACATCGCACCTTGAAGCAGACAGGCTAAATCAGCAGAAAACTCCACTGGGTGCCGCTCCTGTCAGTTTAGAACTCCTAAGTTTGCACAAACTCACCAAATTTGGACAATGGAAGACTGGAAACACTGGTTTGAGGAGTCTGAATTTCTGCTGCAACATTCAGGTGATCTGGCATGAAAACATGAAAGTGGAGGATATTTTCTTAGTTTAGTGCAAAAGCAGCATTGTTTAAACACCACAACCTACCTGTGGTGGACATCCTTTTATTCGTGCAGCCAACCAATCTGTAGTAACTGTGTGATGCTATTGTGTCAGTATGGACCAAACTCTCCGAGGAATTGTTTCCAGCACCTTGTTGAACCTGTGCCATGAAGAACCTGGTACTAGGAAGATGTATCTAATGCAGTGTCCGGTGATTGTACAGTATTGATTCAAGCTTAACTTGTTTTCTAATACATTACAATTGATGTTGTACACTATATACAATATGCAGGTTATAGCTTACTACTTTTTCTTCATGTGTACTTCATTATTCAGCATAAGTCTTTATTTCTTTTTTGAAATAATCTTTAAGTTTAAATCTCAGATAATTGTGTTATTGCACATGTATGTCACACATATGGCATGACGATGTGGAAAATCTGACTGGAAAATATAGAGTTGCATTTAGGAGATGGCACATTATTTGGAGCTCCTTATAGACGGAGCCTGAAGATTTTCCTGCTTTGAGGCTTTGAATTTGTGGGACTGGCAAGAACTGTAGCAAATACTGCGTGGGATCAGTATTTGTTAACAGTTAATATTATCTTGGAGAAGTGTGTCATGTTTGGTCTAGTTAAAACAGCAGAAGATGTGTTTTTAAGCCAACTAATATATATATAAAATCCTGCTTTGGTGGTATTGAGCTGAAGCCCCAAGAATGACAGCCAGTAAGAGAGCATAAGTCTGTACAAATCAAATGCTCGTGGCACCAGAATGCTTAAAATAATATAATCCATAACAACATTAAAATTCTGCACACTGTGCCTTTCCAGACAAGATAAGTGTAGTATACAGATTGACTGTTAAAGGGGCAGTTCACCCAAAAATCTAATTCACATATGTTTTTCCTCTGTGGCCTGTAATGCTGTTTCATGCCTTCATCTAGTCTTTTTGTTTGAGCTACCCAGAGCTCAGAATCTCTTTTGGATTTAAAAAACTCAACTCAGCAACAATGTCTTTTTTCCAGAAATCATGACCCAGTTACTCCAGAAAATCCGCAAACCTTTTATGTAGCAACTATTTTCATTCTCCGGTCAGAATCTTGCAAACAAAAGAAGCACTCAGATAGCTGAGGGACTCCATTAAGGGTTTCTTCTTGTACATGTCATGAGCATGTCATGGCTACATGGGTTTTTGTTTTTTCTTGTGTTATGTACACAACCCCCATCCGTTTTTGTTTTATCCAATTCAGGGTCACAGGGGGACCGTGGCAGTCATAGGGTGAGATGTGACAGCCTGTCTATGATGGGGCCCAACACACACACACACACACACACACACACACACACACACACACACACACACACACACACACACACACACACACACACACACAGATAATATCGAATCACCAGTTAGCTGGTACCTGGAGAGAGCCCTGCCTGGGTGAACATGCAAGCTCCACGCAGCCTGTGAATTCGAACCCACGACTTCCTCGCTGTGAGGGAGCAGTTCTAAACTCGGCACTGTCCTCCCACCCACACCCATTTTTTTTATTTCACACCAAAATAATTGACTGTAGATGGATGGAAGATGTGTGAATGTAATTATGAGTTGTTCTGTCCATTTGAGCTCTAAATGAGACTGAATTTTGTATATATTTGGCAGCTATTTTTCTAATCATATTTAACATTCTTAACACAGTCTTAACAAGCTGCCAGTTTACCTCATTCTCTGATTTCCATGCTCTCTGCACGCCAGTTTATTTTACTATTTTTACTTGTTCAGCCTAGATAAAAATAGCAAAGATTGTTGGCACAAAGCTGGACCACAAGTTTAGACCCATATGTATACAGTCCTAGTATTGATCCTAAATATAATAGCCCAAAATATAATAGTCCTCAAATTGTTATGATGATCTACCCAACATAACAACACAGATACAATTAAATTCCCACACATTACGTTTAAGTTATTTCTGCTGTAACAGAGCTATATTTTAGGAATATTTTCACAATTTTGGTATTACTACTTATATATACAGTTGTATTTAATTCAGTGGTTGTCACTATATACTATAACTTGTGTTTCTCTACTGTTACACATTAGAGATCACTTGTCTCCCAGCCACATACATTCTTACTGAACTATAAGTACTAATGTTCACATTGTGACTTGCTTAGATGGCTATATGTGTGGTGCATCAGTAATATTTTAAACCTTCAGCTTTCTTGACTTCTCTGCCTGTTGTTCTCAACATTTCATCCCAGTAATCCCTGCAACATTTTCACTGGATCTCATTCGAAATCCTCCTCCCTTTAAAGCGACGCCTGACTATTATTTCCTTCCTGTGAGTCACATGGTGAGCTTGATCCCACATCAAGGCCTCTCTCTCTGTCTTTCTCTCTCCTTTATGTGCGCGTTCTGACACTAAGAGAGCGGGCAGATAAACATTCATGAAGCTTCTTGAAGGAATGATGTTGGTTTAGCATATACAGTGGATACGTGCAAAGTTAGGTCCTTGACTCTAATGGAAATATAATCGTGACAAATGGTCAAAGAGCACACAACAAATTCTGAGCTCAACAGTCTGCAGGCTAACAAACAGTTATAGTGTCAAAATATCTCCTTGTGTCACCGGTACACACTTTCTTTCTTTTCCTGCCAGTCCTGCAGTGACTACCATTTTCCCTGCTTCCCGTCTTATTGGATCTTCTCCACCCACTTTACACACATGCTAATTCTGCCAGTAAACCTGCCACTACTGATAAAGGCTCAGTTTTTCTCCATGCGAGTCTGTTGGAGTTTCTTTTGTCATTGTGTGCCAACTGCTACCCGTATCTATTCCCACCTGAATTCCACCTGAATCTGCCTACCCGTACTTACTGTATCTTGCATTATTCGTCATTAAATTACTTGACTTTTTCCTTCCTGCCAGGCACATTGATTTGTAAGAGCAGAATTGGAGATTCTGTGTGTGTGAGGGAGGACAGAATCGTGAGCATCACAGATGATTTGAATATGCTGTAGGAATTATATAACTGCATTTGAGCAGGCACTAAGGAGGCTAAAGCTCAATATGAGTAAAGATGAGGTTTTGGTAGCTTATTCACCCTGTTACAGTACCCCTTGCCCTAACTGTCAAAATAAAAGCTTCGACAATAGACTGTAGTGTTATACTACGAGACAGAGATGTAAACAGACCAAACAGTGTTTGTTGTGCTGTATTAAAATTAACCATTCACTGATCTGATCTCAAATATATATGCAGGCGAAGCCTTTACAACAGAGTCATTTTGGAATTAAAGGTTATTGCAAAATAGAAAGTAGCTCCATATAACGATGGCTGTGTCAGCTTCCTGATTATTGCTGTTTCTAGGGTGTCCTATTTATTCTATTGTCATGAATAATTATAATTATTTGCATGAATAATAAATAAAATGTTTAAATGATTTAAACCATTAAACATGAACATACATAGCTGGTGCTCATTGTAGCTTCCAAGCACAATCCCGTACTCAGAAATCTAATAAGCCTGATACGGGGTGTATGGATTTAGTGTTGTCTAATCCCACTCCATGGGGGATTAAGAAAACTAATATTGTAACAAAAACAATTTTCATAATAGACACGCTGCAAATCTGAGGATCAGTCGCATCTCAAGAATTTGGCTGTCCATCCTTCCACAGTGCCAGTCCACACTTCTATTATAACTCGGTTTCCTCACGCAAAGCAGACTGAAGCAGCACTCTGAATTTGTTTCGTGCTCAGATCTTTCGTCAGCAGCACGTATTTCCACAAGACACATATGTACGCATTCACACATACTCACGTGCAGGTCCCATGAAACTAGAAATGACACACTTGGCTGTCAGGACAGACAGGCTGAGGTTAGAACATTGGCAGCCGCAGTTATGCCACGTCTAATTGCCTCTCTCCGTGTATTCTCCTGTTGTATGTGCGTGTGTGTGTGAGATTCTCTCACGCAGAGTCGTCTGCGTAGTGTCTTTCACGCCTTCTGTGTGCAGACGTGATGACTCAATGTGAGATCGCATGCATGTGTGGATATGTGATAGTCCACTGGTCTTAACATTTGAGGACATTTTGACTTGATCCCAACAACCGACTGCTCATATTTTGGTTTACGCCCACACCTAATATAGTCTTTAGAAGCGAGGAAACTATGAGACTTAGCACAATTCAAAATGTGTCAAACCACTTTGTTTGAAAATCTTCCATTTTTGCTCTGTTTAGGTGTCATTTCAGTTGATTCCAATTAAACCATGTCCCATATGTTCCATCAGTGCCACTTTCCTAGACAGATGGCAGTATTTAAAACTTAAAAAACAACAACAACATATATCTGGTTCTATATGCCAGCTCTTTTTTAATTAACAACAAAAATATTTCAACCCTGATTAATTTGATGGCAGTCTTAGTTACTGTGGTGGCAAAAAGTGTGGTTTAATGCCTCCCTTGGCAGTAGTCGGTCCTCGAGAAGCTCCGTCGTCAGAAATACACAAAAGAGCAACTGGTGTTTAGTCCTCAATCAAACAAACACACACTGTTTCAATAAACAAATCTGCCTTTTCCCATCATGGCGTGAGAAATTGATTTATTTTGATTTCGCGCCGCACTCAGCAAGCACATAACAGGGCACATTAAAGTTGGTTATCTTGCTGAGAAGTTGGAGGTGTGCAGCCTGTCACCTGCAGCTCTTTATCAACAGCACAGTTGTTGTTTGTTCTTGTTCCATTACTTTTACAGTGGTGACAAATATCTTGTTTCCTATGGCATCTTCACAGAAAACGTCTAAGCTGTGGCTGTTTTTTCATATCTTTGATATGTTGAGGAGAACACATGGTAAGCTAACTGGAATCTAGCGCACCCAGGTTTTTCCGTAGCAACAGGTTTCAAATAAGCGTTGCAATTTAACTAGGACACCAACACATTTTCAAGGGAGAAACAGAATCAGGTATTCTTAGTGTGATTTTTTTTTTTTTTTTTTTTTGTGGTTTTCTATCTATCTAGCCTGTCTTTTAAAAAGTGGATACTTTTCACGCAGAAGTGGGAGAAAGCTCTGTCTCTTCAGCATCAGGTCATCTGTTGTTTCAAACATTGTTCAAACTGGCAGACCTTGATTTCTAAATGTGATCTTCCGAGAGAGATCAAACACTCTATTTCAGAATTGATATTGAGGAAATCTGATTTATCGGGGGGGCATCTATTTTTCCATTTTCTAAAATAGTTCTGTCTTTGGTTTGTTCACTCAGTATTATGCTCAAGATCACATTGCTTCACTGAATGTATGGAAACATGTAATGAGTTTGATTAGCTGCGTGATTATGGCTAAAAATGATCTTTTAATTGTACCGTTGTATATAAATTTTCTAAATTAATCCGTTTTAATTAATCTTTGCAGAAAAATAAACCTTTATTTACCTGGCCTAAATCTTTTAGAAAGAAAATTAAAAACAAACAAACATTTGACTCCATTCGTTGTACCTGCCTGTTGGAAGTAAATATAGCTCACCAGCTGTGAGATCCCTCTCTATTTCCCCTGTTACATTTTGCATACAGTGCAGATTTTGCCACTTTAGAAAGATAATTGCTCGAGGGGATAACATATCTTTTGTGGAGTATGTTGACCATTTTCCTGACACCTTCGTTACTCACTGTGTTTATTGGTCTCATGTGTGGCCACATGGAATGTGATTGGTTGGTGTTTGTGAGGTGGATGGATATACTGATGTGCTGCACGGACTCACTTTCATGGATGTCTGAGTCTGCCTTGGTGCATTTATTACACTACAGTTTGTGATGTTTTTTAGGTGGTTTGATCAGTTAGTTGTGTTGCTTTGCAGGCACAGACACACAACTTTACAGCACTTTTTGTATATGGTTTGTTCTTTTATTAACATCACTTGCCCTAAATCCGAAGTTTTTCCAGAAGAATCCGCTTCGAGGGACAGGCTCTTAGTCTTGTGCTGTGCCAGGCATTTACATTTTGTTGTATCTCTGTCTTTTAATGTTTAATTTACTCGTCCAGACTAGTCCAGGATACTCCCGGCTGTGATGGGCACTGATGTTAGGAGTGCTTGATTTGCTTTTGGCTTTTTCTGCTGGTGGAGCAGAAACTCTCATGTTTGTTTAATTGTACCAAGCCAAAATCATGATCAAGATCAAGATTTGATTAGTTGTGCAGGGTGAAGTTTAATGTTTTTCCAACATTAAAGCTACTTTATATCATTTTAATAGATTTTTGTCTTTATAGGGTTTTTTTGTATTTCTCTATTTAGCCAATGTGTGGACATTCAATAAAATTGTGTGGTTGCATCTGTTCACTTATATACTTGTTGCTTGGACACATAGCTAGAATCGTGGGCTGTGTCTCTGTGTGTCTTCAGCACGCAGCTACAGTGTAGCCACACATCTATGAAATGAATACTAGCTATAACCAGCAGTTTGTGAAGAAGTACCCTGTGTCACAGAGACACATCAGAACTTGCTATGTGAAGTCTTCCTTGTTTTTTTTCTTGTTGAGGATAAGATTTGAAGAGAGCAGGGATGTCTGTTGTAGTTCATTTTAAGCATTTGCATTTGCAGTGTCCTCAGAAAAATACCAAAGTGTGTTAGGCCAACAAAGCTGTGGGTGAGTTAGCAATTCTTCTTTTATTGCTCAGTAAAGTTCATTGCAGTATCTTTATTGCCATCTAGAGAGCCATTTGTTTTGAGTGTAGCAGATTCAGTATGGGTCACAAGTGAACTGAAAGGCCCATTATTAAGGAATACTGCAGTTCATTGACAGATTATTTTTACCATTATAACCTTTTCTCTCTTACTTATCAAAATGACTTCCAAAGCTGAAAAAATATTCTGTAAAGCTCTGTCGGAGATTGAGCGAATAAGCAACGCAGCACTGATCCTACTAATCTTGGCTGGCAGAGTTGTTACACTTGTATATTTTCTAACTAGTTTTTATTTTTATTTCGTTTTGACCTTTTGTTTTTTGTTTTTTAATACAGTTTAGTTTGAGTTTGTTCCCAGAGTGGATTTTCTTATTTAAATTGACTTTTTTATGATTTGGAAATGTTTAGTTTTAGTTTAGTTTTTATAAGTTTCACTGTTAGTTTTTGTCTTTTTATTTATTATTGTATGGAGGATGTGACAGAGGCAATAGTTACGAAAATTAGTGCATATTTCACAATAACAACACATAACTTTATGAAAGCAGTTGACCGATCCAGAGTGTCAATAAACATGTGTATCCATCATATAGTTTATTTAGTATATAGTAATAAATTTATTTAAGTTCTAAAACAACTAAACTAAAACAAAATAATTTCACAAAGTTTTAATTTCTCGAATGCTTTCACATAATAACCTATGATAACCTTGACATGCAGGATTCAGTGTGCTAAGTTAATTCAACACACTATAAATTATTTAAAGGAACAACAGTATCACTTTTGGAAACTGGTTTCCCCAAATGTTTCATATAATTCTTTTTTTTTTTTACTTTGAAATGTTCTTTACCTGTATTAGGAAAAAAGTTAACATTAATTGTCTAACTTTCAAAAAACAAAAATATCCAAAGCAGGCATCAGGGATAACATCTTTAGATATTTCCTTATATATTACGACCTGGTCTTTGTCTTTTTATTGATCTGAAGAAAGAGGAGGCGTAATCATGAGAATGATAAAGTGGTGTTTTCTCAGAGAGAACTTTTACTTTAATGACTCATGCAAACATTACACAGTTTACAAAAACTGTATGAAATAGATTCATAGTTCATTTACACATATTGTCACTGCCTCAGACAAACTAAAATCTATAATCTTTTTAAAATGTTATGTATATAGCTGACATTCACTAGTACAGCCCTCAACACGGAACACAATTAGAAACATTTATTGATTATTGATAGAGTACAGTGGCTGTATGGTAAGCAATGATCGAAGCCTTAGACTAAGTTTTGTGGAAGGACTCAGTGAGGACTGCTGTTGGCTCCAGAGCTGGGCAGATCTGAGGGGGGACTGAGAAAGATGGAGGAAGAGTAGGGCACATAATCAAGTACAAACAGGCATGTACACAGGGCAATTACTGTATAGATGTACAGTCTGACGGGAGGTGTATGAAGTCCCTTTTAACCCGTTAACCTGGTAACTGCTTCTGAAGTTAAGATGAGTTATGTCCAACTGGTTAACCATACGTTATTATTCACACTTTAGCGCCATAACCTCTTTAAAAACTTTGTGACAAGTTGTATTGTTGGCTTAAGCAAGTGAGCGCTACATTAAATTTTGTTTTGCAACTTTTGGACAAAACAGTTTGTTTTGTTTTTTTAGTTACTGGGAACATGGAAATCTTAAAGCATCGGAGAGTGCAGTACATTTTAAATTTAATTTGAAAACGTTCAGGTTTGCGGTCAATGAGCTGTGGGAGAATGAATGTGGCAGCACAGAATTTTCATACACTGATGAAATGTTTTCTCTCCTTCTGGGGTTGCTGATTGTGTGTTCTCGAGTTAGAAACTACTATTGTTTCATTTCTTTTGAGGGTATTTCATTGTGTACACGCTTTTATTTGTCAGGTTTTGATTTACTATCTTTTGTTGTTATCTGCATGTCATTAGGAGCCTATGCACAGGGACTATGCATGAGAATGAGCTTTTAGCTATATTTGGTATAATGCATAAATTCTGCATTTTCCCTGCTAAATAAATAAATAAAGCATTGCCTTTTTCTCAAAGACAATAGAGGATTTGGATAAGTTTTAGTAATCATTTCACAGTAGCAAACAAAAAGACTTTTACCCAAAAGGTAGATAAACAAACTTGGATAAAATATCTCTTCACAATCCGATGCAATAAGCTGTCACCTGTCTAGGGGACAATGGTGCAGATTTGAATGTGACGGTAATTTGGGGGCCATTTAATTAGATGTATTCATTCTGATCAGAGTGTATTATTATGAAAAGACTAAAATAAGACAAAGGATCAACATAACTGGGCAGAAAGAAACATT
The DNA here is from genome assembly GCF_057382185.1 of Mchenga conophoros. NCBI lineage: Eukaryota > Metazoa > Chordata > Actinopteri > Cichliformes > Cichlidae > Mchenga > Mchenga conophoros. The sequence goes on from NC_140545.1 coordinate 9,466,945, forward strand.
TTTTTAGAAGGAGCTCAGAGAATAACAGCTGCTCTTTAGCTTAGAGATATAAACAGTATCATTTGGCTGTCTGATCAAGATGCCACCTGTCTGCCTGTGGAGGCCCATCTCTGAGGAAACCTTTAGGCAGACTTAGTCGCTGCAGTATAAAATATCCCGTGGAGTGTGGGAATGCCTCGAGATACCCCAGGATTAGCTGTGGGGAAAACCGAAGATTAGAGCAATTCACATGTGAAATGTATTTCATACTTAATATTATGGTGATTGTGGAGACACGTCTATAGCTCTGAAGTGTCCGTATAAGTGCAATTCTACAGCACTTATTCCATCATTGTTAAATAACAAAGTTGTGTTATACACGCCACTCCCCTGCTTTTTAATTTTACTCCTTCTTTGACATTCCTCACTGGTGTTCTTTTGATATCAGTAATACGCTGATATCATATGAACAATTTAAAAATAAAAGTACTTTTACATTAAGGGCAGTTAATTCCAGTGGGAAAGAGAAACGCAAAGCATAAATAAATATGACAAATTACTTAGAAATCAAGTAAAGGTGAGGTGAGTTTTATTATTTTCACTCTGCATTTACAACAGCTTCAAACAGAAATTAAAATGGGAAAATATAAGAAAGAAAATGCTATTATAACATTCAGAATAAACACTTTATATTTGTGTATTGATGGATGTCCGAAATGTACACCATTCAGTGTATGTACCACTGAATGTAGGTCTTTGGAGGCATTTTGAATTACATTTCAAGTCCCTTATGAGTAATGATTGATATTTCTACATGACACTTTTTGCACAATACTTAAGATAATCATAAAGAACGATGGAAACAATCTCACAAGTCAGTTAAAGTTGACCTGCGGGAGGATGACAGCGTGCAAAAAAGCAGTAGTTTTGGAGGCAGGTAGAGTGACGAGGGTTTATAAGTGTCAAAGCATTGTAATGGGGTGTTGCCATCTCAGACAGCACATGTGTCTCTCTGGTGTAAAGTATATTTCTGAGCCCTGTTGCTCATAATCATAATAATAACAGCGAATCATTTGCATTGTTTCTCCGCAGCTCTCACTGTCTCAGCTGGCAGCTACTTCACGCTACCCGACCATCAGCCACTCCAGCTCGGCGTTGCCGTGGCAACAGTCGTTTCCTTCTCTGCTCCATCCTTCCCCATTGGCATCGGCCCACCAGCTGTCACATGTCGTAAGATTTCCACCCCCGTTCGCTCACACGCGCACCCACAGAAACGCACACATCCTTCACACACACACTCACGCGCGCTGCAGAAAATACACAAACACTAGGTGAAAGTAAGTCATAGATACATTTACGAGGTGTACATTCAATCATAGCGAAGACGCACAATGTCGTACATTGTCCGCTTCTTCACTGGAGTACAAAGCCACACTCACCTTTACAGCACTCAGCTACCAGCTCATACCCATGTACCCATGGAGACACAAACACACACACATCCTCTAACCTGAACTCCAGCCCTGCACACTCTTTGTCTTTGGAGATGCTGGTGGTGCCGAAGTGGATTCTTTTCATCTTTAGAATCAAAAGAAACATTATTTTTTCACTTGGATTTTCAATTATTCTACAAAGACTGCTTTTTTTTAATAAGGTACTCACTGTTCTACGTCAAACTCATGTTTTGACTAATTAGGAAAAAATATGTTTAACCTACCCTGTACAGTACTTCTTTTATTGGTGATTGGTAATTGGTAACAATTAGCTGTTTTCGTGTGTAAATCAACCCTCCATTTGAAATACAAATTCTGGCAATAAAAAGTTTTTTTTTTTAATGAATGCCTTTTTATCAAACTCTTTTTGATTTAATCCCTATACTTTCCAGTGAACTAGCACAGAGATAATAATGAAAATTACATCAGAGAAAAAAACATATCCGACTGGCTCTAAATGCTAACAAGCTTTATGCATCTGAACGCAAGTCCTATCATTGCAGCCAGAGGATTCACTGCAGCGTAAATGAGGAAGCAAGCTATACTGTTCTGATTTGATTAACTTTGCTGAATAATTTCCTGAAATGATGCATGGCTAACCTATTCCCTGCAGTTGTAGGTGTTTGCTGCCGCAAATTGCCTGCCAGACTCATTTTGCCTTTGAAAGCTGCCTTGTCTTTGCTAAATTAGACTACGTTCACCCACAAATATGCATATATTTGGAAATATGCACATTAGAAGCATTGGAAGAATCTCATAGAATGGCGAGGAAATCATAAGATAAGATAAGATAAGATAAGATAAGATAAGATAAGATAGAACTTTATTAATCCCTCGGGTGGGTTCCTCTGGGAAATTCGATTTCCAAAAAAGCACAGCACCGACAGAAGTTACAGAGTTATACACACACACATATATATAAATACAGAGACAATATAAATAAAATATACGAAGGGGATAAATAGAATAAATAGGAATAAAAATAAAAATACAAGTGAATTGCACATTTCAAGTATTGAGTCTATTGCACCGTTGACTATTTACAAAAGTATTGCACAAAAGGTATTGCACAGTGAGGTGAAGAGGCACTACAGCTTAGTTGTTCCCTCCTTTGTCCTCCTGTTTCCCCTCCCTCTCCCCTCCAGAGAGGAGTTAAACAGTCTGATGGCGTGTGGGACAAAGGAGTTTTTAAGTCTGTTAGTTCTTGTCTTTGGGAGAAGCAACCTGTCACTGAACAGACTCTTCTGGTTGTTAATGGCCGTGTGCAGAGGATGCCCAGCATTGTCCATAATGTCCATCAGTTTCTTTAATGTCCTTTTCTCTGCCACTGTCACCAGAGTGTCCAGCTTCATGCCGACCACAGAGCTAGCCCTCCTGATCAGTTTCTCCAGCCTGGATGAGTCCTTCTTTGCTGTGCTGCTCCCCCAGCACACCACAGCATAGAAAAGTACTCCAGCAACCACCGACTGGTAAAACATCCTCAGGAGCTTCCTGCAGATGTTAAAAGACCTCAGCCTCCTGAGGAAGTGCAGTCGGCTTTGGGCTTTTTTATACAGGTGCTCTGTGTTGCATGACCAGTCCAGTTTATTGTCCACCCACAGCCCGAGGTACTTGTACTTGTTGACCACCTCCACCTCCTCCCCCTCTATCTGAACCGGCAGTGGACCTTCTCTGGACCTCCCGAAGTCCACAACCAGTTCCTTAGTTTTTGAGGTGTTGAGTTGCAGGTGGTTTGTGTGACTCCATGCGACAAAGTTCCTCACCAGACTTCTGTACTCCTCTTCCTGATCATCCCAGATACACCCCATGATGGCTGTGTCGTCTGCAAACTTCTGAATGTGGCATAATTCAGAGTTGTAGCAGAAGTCAGAGGTGTACAGGGTGAAGAGAAGAGGGGACAGCACAGTTCCCTGTGGTGCTCCTGTGCTGCTGACCACTGTGTCAGACGTGATGTCCTTCAGCCTGACGTACTGTGGTCTGTCGGTGAGGTAGTCGGAGATCCAAGCCACCAGGCAGGGGTCCACCTCCATCCTGTTCAGTTTTTCTTGAAGCATACAGGGCCGGATGGTATTAAAGGCACTGGAAAAGTCAAGAAACAGGATCCTGACCGTGCCTTTTCCCCCATCCAGGTGTGAGTGGGCTCTGTGTAGGAGGTACAGGATGGCATCCTCCACTCCGACACCCGCCTTGTATGCAAACTGTAGTGGGTCCTGGGCATGTTGTACCTGTGGTCGGAGGAGGTTGAGGAAGAGCCGCTCTAGAGTCTTCATAAGATGTGACGTCAGTGCCACCGGTCGGAAGTCATTCAGCTCATTGGGCCGGTTCTTTTTGGGGACCGGGACGATGCAGGATGTCTTCCATAGGGCGGGCACTCTCCCCAGTCGCAGACTGAGGTTGAAGACTCGTTGTAGCGGCTCCCCAAGTTCAGCAGCACACGCCTTTAGCATCCTAGGACACACCTTGTCTGGGCCTGCTGCCTTTCTGGGGCGAAACTTCCTCAGTTGTCTCCTGACCTGATCCACTGTGACACTGGGAGATGTTTGGGAAGAGGGGAGGGGGGGAGATGTCTTGCTGCTGAGAGAGGGATTGGAGGAGGGGGGTGTCATGGTGTCAGGAAGGGGGGGAAGCGAGGGAGGTAGGAGAGTGGGGATTGGACTCTGTAGTGAAGGTGAGGGTGGGGGGGTTGTGGGCTGGTCAAACCTGTTGAAGAAGTTGTTGAGTTCGTTTGCCTTCTCCACAGTCCCCCCCACTGTGCTTTTCTTGGTGTTGTGGCCTGTGATGGTTTTCACACCATTCCAGACCTCCCTCATATTGTTCCTCTCCAACTTCTGCTCCACCTTCCTCCTGTAGGTGTCCTTTGCTTCCCTCAGGCAGCGTTTCACCTCCCGCTGTGCTGCCTTCATCTCCTCCTTCACTTTGCTCCTGAAAGCCTTCTTCTTCATGTTGAGGACAGCTTTGACTTCCTGTGTTACCCACGGTTTGTTATTAGGATAACACCGTACCGTCTTAGCAGGGGCGACCGTGTCCACACAAAAGTTGAGGTAGTCTGTAAGACAGTGTGTCGCCCCCTCTATGTCCTCACCATGTGGGCTCAGGATAATGCTCTAATCCTGGGATTAACCCTGAATCTTTTTCAGCTTATCGAAATCAGTTTTCACATCCTTATATATGCACATTTGCTCTTTGATGTAGAAAAAACCCCCACATAGCATATTGCCCTTGTTTGAGAAGTATAGGGATTTGTTTGGCTGCTTGTAAACAGTTTCAGTTTAGTCACATCCTGCAGCTGGGGATGGACCGTTTTCTCGAAATGCAGGAGGCACAGGGCATGTTTATTTCTACTTTTATGTTATTAGTGATAATCAACTTAAGCCTCTCACAAGTAGTCACAATATAAGCTTTGTTAATTGCAACTGGAGTGTTGTTGGTTATATCTGCTGTGAAGTTTCCAAAGTGCTCACTGTTAATACATCAAGTCTGCAATGCCACTGGGCTATAAGGGGAAATGCACACACTAATCGTTGCCATGGTTATAGCTCACACAGAGATCTTGACCCTGCCATCTTGATGACTCTGTTTTTTAAATCTTGTTTTGTTTTTCTTTCTGGAAAGGAATTCACATCGGCAATTATGGTGCCTAACTGCAAGGACATTTGAATATCATTAGTTATGTAATATTTTGTATTCTTTTTAACTTAACCCCATGTCTCCTGTCTTTCATATGAGGACAGAACTGGTGGCTAATGTAGTATCTAGTCCTCTAATGTACAGGTGACAGTAAAGCACTGTGGAAACACCATTGCAGATTTGTTCAAATTTAAGCGTACACACCAGCAAATGTGTTTGCTTGCCTCCCCTTTATTATCACATTAGATTGTAGGGGCTCGTTCAGTGCTGCCCTGGACTGTATACCTGCTTTCAGGTATACCCCTTTCAGCATAGCTGAGAAGTCCTGCGATATTGTAACTAGTCAACTACAGCTTTAATGGATTTCCTTCATATTTCATGCTCAAAATCTATATATCTTAAACCATGAATCATTCTGCAGAAATAAGCCAGGAACTAGGAATCAGACTTACTGGAAGGATCAAATATAATAAGAAAGACAACATGGCAGAAGGACACAATACAATTTCATTTTGAAAGACAGACTAGGTCGTGTTGTGAAATTGTCAGAATAACTTTATCCACTTTTCTATCTATCTAAAAGTAGGAACATCTTGTACTTACTGGGCTACATTCCAAGAAATAAGCTTCATTTATACCCATGTTCTCTCATTCACACAAGTTGTAATGCTTTTTATTTCTTTCCATATATATATTTCAAATCTAATGTCTGTTTCTGGCAACACAGCAGCATTTCCTTTTTTTAGTAATAGGTTAGCTTGGCACCTACAGTTGCACCGGTTGGCTTCCAACTGCATCACAGAATGTTTTACATTAAAGGAAAACTGAATGTTAAATTATTTCCGTTACTATATGTGCATCAATCCCAAAACAATAGATGTAATAATTATTTATTATAATTATTGTTCTACAGTGTAGAAGAGTAGCACATACAGGGAGTGAGAAGCTTTATTACTATGAATTTTACTATGTTATGTTTTTACATAAGACATGCTGTATTATGTTCTTTCATAGTGTATATAACCTTTCTTTAAAGGTCACATTCTGCTAGCAGTTTGAAAATATTACCTTAAATGCAGGCGACTTGTTAAAGTGCCTGACTTTGGTTGCTTGGTTTGTACTTTCTAAATGCCAATACTGTAGAATCCACCAGCCTATAAAAAGTGCTCGTATGTCATCACACTCCATAGGTTTTATGGTAGCAAGTTGAGATAAAGTATAACTCAATTACTCTGAGCCTTTAAAATGTGTTAAGACTTCTACATTATGCATTGAAATTCTCTTAGGTTATTATATTGCAGGTTGTTTGATCAGAGAATAACAGTGCATATGTAGGGTATGTTGAATATACGTATATATAGTAGCACGACTTTGGTCGAGGTTATTACCAGCACGTTTGACGGAAAGCCCAATAATGCTCAGCCTCGCATGGTGTTTAATATGCCATCTGAACCATGCACATGTATCAAAGACCAGGGGAAAAAAACAACTGCAAAATGACACCATTAGCACTTCTTAGCTAATTATCTTCGCTAATACCCCTCCAGCTGTGTGCCTGTCAATGACAATGAAGTGGGGATTAATGTTTGCCACAAAAAATGTAGAAATGTTGAACTGATCCACAGGCAATTAACTGTGCTGTTTCTTTTCATAAATATATTGTAAAGTCGAGTACTGTAAAGCAGCACAATGCAAACATTGGTGATTAAAAATGCAAAATGCACTCTTAAAGAAAAATAATTTAACTTGTTATAGGCTGATTAAGTCATCTGTGCTTTTTCCTGAACTTACTGTCATTGGCCCTTCCAATGCTTCGGCAGCCTTAGCGTGACTATAACGCTGCCTATTGTGCATTAGCATTGACATATTTATCCTTTAAAACGCTTTTTATTTGCCTCTTGTATTCTTTATGGAGAAATGTAAATTTGGGTCCCATCTTGACAGATTTTTTTTTTCTTGAAAAACACCAAAAATCACAATGAATTGACCCTGACTGCATTGTGCACTTATCCAGATTTTAATTTATCGTATCCATCTGGACAATTAGCAGCCAGTGTCGTTCAGTGATGCCCCAAACTATGACAATCAATAATCTACTAAATTGAAATGATGTTTCTTTATTACGGTGACTGTGAGCATTTTGACTCAGGACCACATAACCTGTCCTGTTCTATTAGAGCAAAACATTTTTGAAAAGTTCCCCTGAGAAATGCACAATTTACTCCTGTTTAAATAACATTTGCTAAAGCCCGCAGCGTCCAGCTGTCTTTGTTTCTGACACACTTTGAAAGAGTTGTGTGTCTGCGGTGTATATTGATGGACAAGGCTATTTATAGTCTTGTGACTCATAGATAAGCTTTGAGGATCAATGCAGACATCCAGTAAACCTAACCAGAGTAAGCTCTTTACGTCCTCCGTGACATATGGCTGCTGTTTTTTAAAGATATGCATTTCCACTGTAAGTGTGCGGTTGGAACTGCTTTTCAGAGTATTAGGCAATTTCCTGAATCAGTTTTAGCTAATCCACCACAAGCTTTCATCCTATTGCCTTGTAAATATAATCCAAGTCTCCATAATGCAGTATACATGCTTTCCATACATCAAGGTGACAATAATGTTTTGCAAAGCAAGTCCTCTTTTGATTCCTTTCTGTCCATAACCGTAATACAGTTCAGTCAATTCACGTTGCTGCACATGGCTTCACTGACACGTGTGTGTAATGTTGTTAAGGAACTGGCTGTGTGCCATTCTGTATAATACGTCTGAGTAAGTTATCGTGGTAAAAACAATAGCGTTGATGTAAAATCCTCATGTACTGCAGCCAGTGGTAATCTCATTTATTGGATTATGCATTAATCATTCCTTGCTTTGTTATTAATGATTTTTATTTCAGGCCTGCTCAGCTGTCAGCAACTTCGCCCACCTGGAGATGGACCTTCAGCAAAGAGGAGGTGATTCAGCTTCACTTCATGATGAGGGAGACCAACTTCAGGAGCTGCCCTTCACCCCTGTCCATGCCCCTGTCATTACTCTGGGGATGAATGTGCCCAGGTGAGCCCAGTCTGTTGTCTGCCTCAGACACGAGCAATGATGTGACCCAGAAAGAAAAGACTCTTTTTAAAAAAATAGTTATTGGACATCAACAATAACTTTTATAAAAGTTTGAAGATCCCAAATCTCTGCAATGTTCAGTTCAGTTTGCCCAAGGCCATTTTAAGGTAAAGATCTCATAATGTTATTGAGAGAAAACACAAGATTAATTCTCAAGAACTTAGCAACACTGAGGAGAAAAAAAACTCCTTTATTGGAGGAAACCTGTGAAACAAACCGCAATTGGAAAGGCAGCCATGTATCATGACCACTTAGGGGAAGGGGGACAGTGGAGAGAGTAAGAGAACCCAGAGAAATAAGAAATACTGACATCAGATCAGTGTATGAACTTAGATCATGATACTGAAGGTTGAGAGAGAGAAATACCAATGTAGAGAGGGTTTCTACTGCTAGGATCCTAATTGCTGAGGGTTCTAGCTCCCATTTTACTTTTGACAACTTTAGAAAACACATGTAAGCTAGCACCCTAAGAGTTTCTCTATTTGGATAATCTACTACTGTACTGTGAGCTCTGTAAGACTTGTTCATTAAGAGCTTGTGTGTGAGGAGAAGGATTTGAATTTACACATCAAAACACGCTTAAAACAAATGAAATGCCAAATGGCCATAAAATATTACCAGTGTCTTTTTTGTGTGTGTGTTTTATCAGCTAATGTTTTATTTTACTCCAAGAGTGTCCATCATGTTTTAGGAAGGCTATCCTAAAACATGATGGATATTCTCTTAAAAATGTAATATTGTGGCATATTTTTTCATGCTCTCTCCACTGTGCATCTGAATCATCATTACTCATGTTATTGTTAGTCATTTACACCGGTCTTTAATCCAGCATGTGGGACCACTCTGCAACCCAAAGCTATCTGTGATCCTCTGTAAGGAGGATATGGAGGCTTTGTTGTTGGCGTCAGCTGTGCACCACAAATTGCAATAAAGGCCAGTTTTTATTTGTAAAACATTAAACAATGATAGATGCCTTTGAACTGCAGCACTGAAAAATGCATTAGCTGAAAACTAACTGGAATCGGGTGGCCACGATTAGTGTGTAAAAATATGTTTTTAGTGGATTCCTGATTTGTCAAACAACCGTGTTTTCAGCTAACTGAAAAACACAATTTTCTCCCTTTCTTCTAGTTGTACTTTCAGTGATTTCCACCTCGCTACAGCTTCTGATTTGGCTAACCTCTCCATGTCAGCATGGGAGGGTGACTCATGTTTGACAGGAAACATTACTAAAGAAAGGCACTTCAAATATCCTTTCAACATGCTACTGTTTTATGAAGCCTGGTATCCTGCGTGAACTCTAGTACGGTCCTTTATTACCACAAAAGTTTGCTATCTTGCTATCTACAGAGGGATATTGATTGGCTCACTAATTGGCAACATGTTTGCACTGGGTAGGATAACACTTCTGCCAGTAAGTAGGAGAATTCAGGTCAGAGCCAATTTAAAGAAAAATGTTTTGTCAGCTTTTACATCCCACTTTGGGTAATGGTTTCAGCACTGTTTGTTAGTGTGAAATTCATTATTAAATCCAGCTGTAAGGGAGAGGTTTTGACTTTGATTTAGTTGAGCAGAATGCAATGAACTCAGCAGGCAATTTACGATCATAATGTCAGTGGAAATATAGCCAGGTCTTAGACAGGAAACCGAATGAGAGAGTGCATTCTGCAAATAATGGGCACACTAACTCCGAAACAAGGCATTGTGCTAGTACAGAGAGTCAGTAAATAAGCAGCTGGCTCTGAAACTGTTTTCCGATCCCAGAGTTTGGATCCAGACACGATGCTGTTCAGTTCAGTGGGCTGAAACATCTCTGCCTTTTCACTCGGATCCAAAACATCTTTTTGACTGTTTTCAGTGTGGAATGACCCAGTTCTTTTGAGAAGAACAATGAAGTCTAAAGAAGTTTAATTGAAGTTGCCGTGCATATCTGATTGAGCCTCTTTTGAAATAAAAATGATGGCTTGAATATTAACTGGGGCTAAATTAAGATACAACTCTGAGCGATGGGGGAGAGAAGGAAAGCATGAAATTGACACAGCTGCAGAGGAAAAGCCCAGTCGACTGTCTTCTTCACTGATGTTACCTTAATTAGTTTGATCAGGGCTTCGTTCTTTCACAAATGTGACACTGTGGGTTCAACATGGACACAGGCAGCATTACTGTTATGAGAAGCCCAAACATTATTGTTCATTTTTCTATGCCGGCACTTTAGTCAGCCATCTGTGCACGGTGTTATCAGACCCAGAATGTTTGGTGTCAGCACTGAGAGTATAAGTTATAAATGTTACCGTAGTTGTGGGAAAACAGGTGGCCACTATGATTAGAGATAACTGCCAATTATGCAAGAAAATCCTTTGGGAGTGCTTTGGCACCCGTTCTCGCTCCCCTGTTAGTATTGTTGTGGTACCGCTGCTTGACAGATATTGCTGACATCCTTATGCTGCCTAATCATCATTTCCCCACATTTTTCTTAAGTCCAGCCGGATATTGAAATTCAGGTTCAGTTTAATTGGATGAAGTCACTAAATTGAAGTTATTGCCCAAAAGATAAACATCTTGAGTCGAGATGGAACTGATCCAAGGCAAACAAAGCTAGGTCGAAAAATGATAAAAACAGCATTGTATTCCGCTCCACAGATCCAGACATTTTTTTTCCGCCTCATTTACAACCGCAAATCACCCAAGTGAAGCCAGTGCAGTGGGGACTAAACGCATTACCTCCTGCTGCTCGTAAAGCATCAAGAACGCATTCGCTGAAGTCTTTTCTGCTTGGCGAATGATTGATGTGTGCTGAATTTTTCCTCTAATTTAACTCTAGTTCCTGCTCAGTCAGCTCCAGAAGCTCATTGGCCCACCTCTTCTCGGCTGGTTTCCCTGACATCGTGGACTCTAGTGGACAGGTGGCTGATGTCCTGGATCCCACAGAACCCCTACCCTTTGATCCCAATCGAGAAGAGAATGACCTGCAGGGAAACTTGCTGGTGTTCCAGTTTCTGGCATTTACTAGGTGAGGCCTGCAGTACTGTGTCACATGTGGTTGAGGTGTTACTACTGTATAGCATAGCTTAATTGCTGTTGTCTTTGTTGCTGTTAAAGATTTGGCTTTAACACCATGACAGATTGCAAATTAGTTACTTTTTTGCTTCCAGAAATGGCAGATTTGTTGTATTCTAAGTGAAACAGAGCAGCCATTGATTCGACAACCTTGCCAATATCTTTCTGTACACTGAGCCACTATCTGTGTAGAGATTTGGAGACTGATTGACGGCCAAGGGCGGCTCCTCCCCGCCTCAAGGGGTTATCTATTTTTCAAGATTTCAATGCGTTTAAACCAGGCATAAGGTCCTGCCACCCTCTACGTACATGTCGAGCACATACCCCTACACAGTATGCACACATACACTCATGGTTGCAGAAAAGCACATTTCCTGTCAGCACAGGCTGAATTGTACCCCTGTCAGTGTCCCATCACGAAAACCCTGGAGCTGGCATCAACTCTGACAGGGGCTGACAGTGGAGCGGGGTTGGGAGGGGGGTGGGGAATGACGACTGCCGAACGATAGGTACAAAACACACCGATTTTTGTGTCTCTCTATCTTGTCATCAGTGCTGTTGGCATTGCTTACATTTGTCTTGTTCATCATGGACTCACCATCATGGTGCCATGACCACCCATGCATCAACCTTTACACTCTCTAACCTCTTGCTGTTTTGAGATGCATAATCAGTGCTTTGTGTGTGACTAGATTAAAAGACTCTGCTTTTGATTATAATTAATTACACTGTCTGAAAATGCACCGTCTTTGCCTGTCACAGCTGCATGTCTGCTCAGTTTTAACAAATGATAGCAAAATCCTACCAATGGTGCGACACTATATTTTACATTGTTCACTAATCAGCGGAGTCATGTAACATAGTCCCTGGAAACTCTCAACCATTTTTAAAAACATTAAGAAGGATTTTATTTAAAATCTGGCACCTTTTGATCCTTTTTGGATCAATATTGGAAAATCCGATGTGAAATCTGCCTGCGTGTGGGTCTAAAGTGTCCTTGATAAATCATTAAGTAACACGATTCTTTGTGATGGCAAAGAGGAGGAAAGAAGTGGCAGGAAAAAGGGTAAAGAGCGACAAGCACTTGAAATCTTGTTACCAAAGAGGTATTGAAAAATTTTATAGGGCTGCAATCTTCTACTTTTCGCCTCTTCTTCATTTCATTTTATCAGTAACTTTATTAGTATTTAAAATTTCAGAAAAACATGTCTCTGAGGCGAAGTCTGCAGATTTTTTTAAGGTAATGACAGTGTGTGCTTTGTAAAAAATAAGTCTCTATAGAGTAACTTTTCTATGAAAATTGCTGCTACAGTAAAAATAAAGGGAAATATATTCCAGAGTAAATTAAGAAACGATGAAAAAATACATACAAGTTTATTTAGAGGAAAAAAAATTGTTTAGGCAGGAGGTTAATACTTAAACCTTCATCACAGTACCTGATATACCTAAAACCATGACAGATGTCATTGTGAGTTTTTATCAAATAAATCAGGTGCTGATTTCCAGAGTTGAACTTGTATTTGGTAGCACTTCACTTTTCAAAGGTTCAAAGAGATACTGAAACAAGTCTAGGAGGCATCATTAGGCTGAAAAACCAAAAATGCATCAGAGAGACAGCAGTAATGTCAGGAGTGGCCAAATTAAAAGTCTGGTACATTTGTAAAGGGAGGAATGCATTGGCCAACTCAGCAACAGTGAAAAGACTAGAAGACCATGGAAAATGGTCAAAGTGAAAGATGACAGAAGTTGTTATGAAAAACCTTTCACAATATCTACACCAAACCAGCAACACTCTTGAGGAGGCAGGTGTATCACTGTCAAGCTCAAGAGACACCATCACGAATGGAAATACAGAGTGTTAACAACAACATGCAAACCACTGGTTACACACAAGACCAAGAAGGCCAAATTAGCTGTACCAGAATGATGGGAAGAGAAACGTATAGAGAAGGAAAGGAACAACTCATGATCTGAAGCCTACCTCATCATCTGTCAAACATGGTGGAGGCAATGTTCTGACAAGGCCATGTATTGCTGTCAGTGGAACTGGTTCACTAGTGTTTGATGATGTGAATGCTGATAGAAGTACCAGGTTGAATTGTGAAGTGTACAGGACTATACTCTCTGCTCACATTCTGTCAAACGGTGTAAAACTGATAGGGCAGCTCTACACACCGTGTACAGATAATGACCAAATCATACTGTAAAAGCAACTCAAGAGTTTCTGAAGGGACAAAAGTTGGACATTCTTCAGTGGCCAAGATAGTCACCTGGTCTCAACCCAACAGAGAATCCAAAAGAGACACAGAGACTGACAAACCAGTAGCAACTGAAGGTGACTGCAGTAAATGCATGTCCTTGCATTTAAAACGATTTTAGTTTATTCACATACTTTTGGGCCTCTGAAAGTGGGAAGCTGTATAAAAATGAAGGTAATAAAGCTGAAGCTCCGCACTTAAATCACGTCTTGATTGTTTTATCTAAAGTCCTCTGTGGTCATGTACAGAGACAAAACTACAAATACTCGTGGACCTAAATGTAAAAGCCGACAGATAAATCACTCTTTGTGGTAGCAATTGGGAAGGAAGGTTATAGTCAGCCCTTGTTTTATTGCAAATTATACACCATGGGTGCAAGCTGAAACACTATCACATTATCAGTTGGATAGTACAAGAAAACATATAAATGTCTGAGTGTATAAATTTACTTAAGTGTTTATGTTGTGATGCTATGAAAGCCTGTTCAGTCCCTCTGGATCTTTTTCATCACCATCTTAGGGCAGCCTGAAGTGGAAACTAAAGCCTCAAACTGGAACATAAATTTTGAATCTCTGTTGGTCGTTGTAGAGTGAGGTAAGGCTGAGTTACCTCAAAATTATGACAAACAGGTATGGCAGACTGGGCTTCCGCCAGCGGCAGCAGTACCATTTAGACAGGCAGGGAGCCTGTGAATAGGCAGTGTAATTTCCACCTCTCACCCGGGCGCCATAATTATCAATCTTGTCTGTTTACTGAATGAATATTAATGCTGGCTCCTCTTTGAAGATGGAGCATGGCATCGTCTTTAACAGTGGAACACCAGAGCTTGTGATTGACTGGGAGGTCATACGCCGCTCTTATTAGTTTCCACTTTGAAATCTACGGCTTCGGCAGTCTGTGGTCATGAGGGGGCCCTCACAGCACTCCCTGCTTGTTTTTAAAATGCTTTTTCTTTTTCCTCAATACTCATTGACTGGTTGATAATTTATTCATCATATGGAAGCAAGAAGCTCATCCTGAAACTTGCTCTGTTTTAAATGTGCTTGGCGCTGAAATCGGGTGCTTGCAGGCTCACAGGGACTTTATGTGGGCTAACTGCAGTTTCAAGTGTGGGATTAGAAATGCGTATGTGTGCATGAAATCACACTCAGAGGGTGGCGTTTGTGTGAAAAGCAGTACACAGCACACAAGGAGGAGGTTCTCATAGCCCCAAAGATTACTTTTTCTAAACAGGAGTCCCAGTAAACAAACACAAGAAAAGTATTCTATTTGTGGCAATAGATAACCTAGATATTTATATATATTTATACACTTTTCTCTCGTCCACAGATCTCATAACACGTTCTCTTGCTGCGTTTCATTTTTTAAAAATGAATTGTGAATTTGTACCCACTTAGTCAGCAGTCCAGTTTTCTTAGCAACTTTAAAGTTAAGCTCTTAGCCTCTTTTTGGTTTTGAAGTTTTCACTTTTAAGCAGCTACAAAGTTAAACGACTCCTATAAGATGTGCAGAATATTCATTTTTTAAACATTTGAAAAGATTCTGGGGTAAAAAATTATTTTCTAAATATAACAGATTTCAATTTCTTTGTATGCTAATTTATTTACACTGTATTCTTATACGGTCATTATCATTGTAATCATTATTTTTACATAATAACAATCATCTCCTGCTGTCTTTTCACAGAATAGCAGCACCGGGTGTTGGTCCCGATTGGCCTGAAAACATCTACTTCACCTTCCAGTTCTATCGCTTTCCACCAGTCACATCACAGCGGCTCAAGTTGCTGACTGGTGACAAGGTTCAGCACAAAGCTAGCAATCCACTTCCCTGTGTCCTCGCCTCCATTAACAAAGATGGCACAGTTAACACTGGTAAGAATTCGCAGCTTAAAAAAATATTGTTCATTCCATTTTTTAAAAAATATTATATAATGGTTATGTGTTGCCTTTGTGTCCCCTAAGCGATAGATTTATCAGAAGATAACTGCATATTGCATGCTTTAGAAAATCGCCACACTTGTGTGTGAGACTCTGCCGTTGATTATAAAAAGTGTACGAGGCGTATATCTGTTCCAGATTCAGAGTTTATGCCAGGCTGAGATTCATTGTACTGCTCTCCAGGTTAACATTGTACAATCACTTCCTACAAACTGCAAGCTCATTCCATGATGCTCCATGATGTTCTCTGATGCTGAGGCACTTCTCTTTCAATCAGCCAAGCGGGCGCTGATTGATGTCAGGTCTATTCATGTAGCAACTAATGAAATGGAAGAGATATTACAGCTTCTGACAGAGCGTGATATTGAGCGCACAAACAACACCCCCCCACCCCATTCCTACGCCCACCCGTATTCTCTATTCCCCAGACACACACTTCAGTCTAACTCTGTCAATATTTCTCCGACTGTCTCTGCATCTCTCTCAGCCTATAGCATCCGGAATGCACTTCCACAAAGCCGTGCTACATCAAGACAAATCCTTCCAGATATTGTATTGCTGGGAGCCTTTTCACCTATTTCCAGACAGCTGTTGAACTACTAAAGCTTTCCTTTCTTATTTGAAGAATAAAACGCTTAGCTTATCACCACCGGCGGTTAGTCCATTCACAGCTTGTTTCCACAAATGTCAAAATCTGCCTCATGTGCCTGCATGCTTTACTTGCAGAACCACAAAAACTGTTTATGTACAATTAAAAGTTTTCCCTTTCTGTGATGATGTAATTTCAGTTGGCTAGCTCAAATAGCAGATTATAACTTAGGGTATCATTAGCTAAAAGACTAACGCAAGCTGAGCACACAATGACCCAAATGAACCGGATATTTTTTTTTGTATTGGGTTAAATTGGTGATTCTGTTCAATATTAATGGAATTTTGAACATATTTAATGTCACTACAAGAGAATTTGTGTATCAAAAGTAATATAAGCTAAACAGAGAGTGCGAGGGAGGTGAATCTGAAAGGAAAACTTGATTTACTAAACCCTGGAGTTTTGTTTCTATAGCCTTACTTAGTCT
This sequence comes from Mchenga conophoros, assembly GCF_057382185.1. NCBI lineage: Eukaryota > Metazoa > Chordata > Actinopteri > Cichliformes > Cichlidae > Mchenga > Mchenga conophoros. The sequence continues at coordinate 9,483,486 of NC_140545.1, forward strand.
GCTTTGTTACTGCTGCCATCAAGTGAACCTAACGAGAGGGTATTTTTCTTTCCTCTTTGTGGATTCATTCCACTTGATTTCATCCCGTGCATCTTATGATCCAACTGATTTAAAGCAATCTTTTTTTTTTAAGAAACATTTGATATGCTGCTCATTTTACTGCCAAAGGATATAGTTAGTACTGTTTTATTCCTAAAAATGAATCTAATGACTAAGGTGTAAGACATAGTTTTCACAGGAGCTTCACAGGATAGTTGGTGGTAAAGTTAAAATGAGAGTGGAATGTTGCTTTCTATCTGCTGGGAGACACAATCTCCATAAATTTGTTTTACTGTGTCAGTCTTATATTTCCGGCTTGTTTTGTACTGCCACAGTAATAATTCTGTAGTAATTTTCTCCAGTCTAGGTGATACTGTAACATTTAAAGCTTGAGCTTTTGTAAGGAATCTCAGTTTACTGCAGTAATGAATAGTTGCAGACCTTCAGCAGCGTAACTACACTTTCTCCTTCAAAAGCATTGATACAGTGGGTCAGTGACATCTTGTTGCATAAGATTGTTTCAACTTAATTCAGTGTATTTCAGTAGCTCTATTATTATTGAAACTCTTCTGTAAAGCATGATTGAGTCAATTGAAAAAAAGTTCCTATTTTATTCTCATTCTTTGAACCTTCATTTCCTGAGGAAATATCTATTTCTTGCTTCAGTCGTTCACTGCTTAGGTGGCTGTTCAGTGTGGCCGTGTCAAATATAAAATTCACGGTCATGTTTTGTTTGTTTGTTTTATGATGTCCTCTGCACTCTATTCAGCATGATTGCAAAGCGCTACAGTTCACACATTGTACTTTAACGCTCTCTGACACTTACTTTGAAAAGTTGATGGGTTTTTTGCCCTGCTGTCAAAATGTATCTCTTTAACGTGTCCATACCTGAATATCAACATGTTGGCAGGATTCGATTGTGATCAGAAAAAGTCATTGCATACATACAGACACACACAGAATGTTTTCTTGCTTTTATCCTGATAGCTAAATACACCTCAACTTGTGCTAGAACCGTCTCTCCTGGTATAATAAAAACATTTAGTGAGGAAGCAGCCACTGTATGAGGCACCACCTTCCCACCTTTTGGCCTTAATGTGTGTGATGGAAGGTCAGGGGATGGTGGAGACCGCCTGGCCACAGTTCAGTGTAGTACAACATAGATGAAAAGCTGGTTGTCAGTTTCTCTTTCACTATGGCAAAGAGAGAGCCTGGCAGAGAACGGATGGATAGTTTCTCTGGGGGAGTGTCTGCGTCATGTGTTTTATGGTATGGACTTTTCTTTGACCTGTTACAAGTTGTAAAACGTTATTATTTACATTTAAAGTTGCATTTGCTTAGTTTACTGCATTGCATCATTGGATAGAAATTACTATTGCTATTGCAGTTCAGTGACAGAGGGAGTGCTATATATATTTTACTACTACAGATTAAAGAAGACAGTTTAATCACTGTTTTTCAATAATGTTTTTAATTTCTAGCTATACTGCACAAATTAGTCCAAATGTAAAATCTTGAAAGCACTCTTTAAGTGATTTATAAAGATGTGAACGATCCAAGTATTGTACGAGATCAGTGATTTGGTATCTGCTCTCTGGTTTGAGCTTCCTATGTGCGTGTGTGTGTGCAAGAAACGGTAAGAGTCAGAGATGGGAGTTTTAGAGAGAATATGGAAACTGACTTTGAGCTTCAAAGCTGCTATGGTTATTCAGCTTTGTGATTCTGTGTCCTACTGGGTGGAAGTTTCCCAAGAGCCGAATGAATTCCTAAACCCTGCTTAAGCAGTCGCTTAATGAAATCATTAGGTCTCGCAAAGTTTCTTCCAATCCTGCTGTAAAATTAGCTTGAAGAGGACACCTGATCAGGTTGAGTGTAAATCTTCACATGCTGTAAACCAGCGGTCCCCAACCTTTTTTGCGCCACGGACCGGTTTATGCCCGACAATATTTTCACGGACCGGCCTTTAAGGTGTTGCGGAAAAGTACAACAAAATAAAACTAGTACCAGTACCGAAAAAAAGAAGATTTATTCATTCACACGTGAAAAGACCCAGGAAGACCGAGTTAAAGATAAAAACGATAACAAAATAACGCTGAAAACCGCTAAAAACCCTGAAAACCATACATTTCACACCTGAGCCTCAACTCTCGCGGCCCGGTACCAAACGACTCACGGACCGGTACCAGTCCGAGGCCCGGGGGTTGGGGACTGCTGCTGTAAACCACTTAAACCAGTGTGGCTGTAACAATATGATACATACCTCATGTGATTGTGTTTTAGAATCCATTTTGGTATTGGGCTTATCTTTCTGCCATGTGATCAGCTTTCTACATGGGAAATGATGAATACGAAGCCTGGGAGCAAAATTCAAAACCACACACCCAGCTTTCTTTGTGTAGAGAGTCAGTGCACAGAGAAATCTATGTGTCTTCCAGGCATTTTATGATATACAGACCAAGTGATTGTGGTGCAACTGAACACTCAAAGACTGAGAGGGAAATGAGGCACAGTTGGGTGTCTTGATGTTTACCTTATGGAAGATAACTGAAGCAGAAACTACAGTGTTCTGCCTCAACGGCTGATTTCTCTTATTTATTGTTTTTTTCCCCTTTTTTTTCAATTTGCAAGTAATTGAAATGGTTAACGTGTAGCTGTTAGAAATTAAAGTACAAAGAGCAAATGAAATTGCAATCATCTGTCTTTGTGTTAATTAGTAATTTGAGGCTTCAAAAAGAGACAATATTAAAGTCAGCAGTGGGACACAGCGGTGGAGAATCTGAACAGATAGTAGCAGCAACAAATCAATATGTGAAGTGTGTTATTTTTTATTTTTTTCTTAGCAAATATCTACCAGGGATAATCCCAGATCCCCACACAGCCAGAGTCCACCCACACTGCTGTTTTTATTTGCTTCCTGATTAGAACTCTTCTCGGGAGTGCGTTTGATTGACGTGTCTGAGGTTTTTTCTCCTTTTTTTCCTTCTCTTTTGCACATGTATTGCTCATTAAGATTAAACCAAAAAAAAAAAAAAAAAAAACACCAACACAGCACCAATAGAATAAACACAATACATAAATACATGTTTATGTATTGTGTTTATGTGTTGAAGCCCTTCTAAACAACACATCGTTTTCTCATCAGATACAGCGTTACACGGTTTGAATGTGCATATCAAAAGTGATGGAGGGGTTTAGTTCGTTCTAGAGAGAAACCTTTAGAAAAGTCCATTATTCTGTTGCATGTTTCTGTTCTCTGCCGACTTGGGGCTGTGAAACATCATCACTTTACACCCACACTGACTCCCAACAGACAAGAGTCAGAGTTCCTTGTCCACTGTGTCACATTTGCATTAATATATAGTTAGACATTTGCTGAAAATGACTGTTATCTCAGCGTGTGGGCTGCTTTCCATACAAATGTATTGATCTAAAAATGGTGTGGATTATTAATCAAGTACATAATAATCCAGACATTGCAATAAGAAGCCCTTAGTGGCCGGTGTGATCTTTTCTTTCGTTCGTTCGTTCGTTCGTTCGTTCGTTCTTTCTTTCTTTCTTTCTTTCTTTCTTTCTTTCTTTCTTTCTTTCTTTCTTTCTTTCTTTCTTTCTTTCTTTCTTTCTTTCTTTCTTTCTTTCTTTCTTTCTAACAAAAAGGCAGACATATTGGTAATTGTTGATCTACGGTTCTCATCAGTCCTTTCCACATCTATCAGTACACTCTGTGCTTTCTCTTTGTTTTCTTTGCCTGCAGCCCTCACAGTGTTTTTGTGAATTGTTGATCCCTCCCTGGGTGTTCAGGCTGCCCAACCTGCTGTAAACATACCAAGTGCCCGCCCGTCCAGGTTAGGGGGAGGTATGTTGGGTGCTGCCCCTTGTCTGCAGGTCGAGCCGCACATACACGCGACCCCGTGCAACCCTTGGGCCAGATCTGTCAGTTCCTCCCCACTTGTGAGCACAAACACACAGCACATTCTGTCTCCTTCTCTCGCTCTCCTTCTGTGCTCTCATTGCCACACGTCCACAGCACACAACCCTAGAGCATGCTGAGAGAATTAATGGTCCAAGTGGAAAGAGTTGGCGGGTGGTTGGGGAGATGGAGGGAGGAGGGATTGGTGAAGGAGGAGGAGGTGTAGGTTAAAGGAGAAAGAGTTCTGAAAAGACTATATCACGAGTGCCGTGGTCTTTCTCTTCCCTCTCTCTTCGCCTGTTTCTTTTGTATACAGACAAGCCTGTGATGCCCTCTTAGTAAAAATCTAAAGTTGTAACTGTCATGTAAGTTACGTGAATTGGAGATTTTTCTATAATCTACAGTGTGTCCAAGTCATGGCCCACAGGAAAAAGTTGGCCCTTCACAAATGTTAATCCAGCCTGCATATCGCTTTAGGTTCTTAAATAAATTTCAATTTGACCTACTCGGTTGTAGAAGTCATCTGCAAAGCAGTGTGCACCTCACACACGTGCTAAAACTGGATGCAACAAACAGGAAAGTTAGTTCTTAAGGCAGACCATTTCAGCTGTGGTAGGAGACTGAATAAACTATGCCTTCACCGAGTGTAAAGAGGCAATTTCTGTTTTCAAAGAACTTAATTTGTTGTCTGAATCCACATACCAGTAAAGGTATGGAGTCATGGACAAGGAACAAAGGCTTTGGAAAGTCCCTGAACAAAAAAAAAAAGCTGTGCAACTGTGTGTTCCTTCAAGGCCAAACTCAAAGTGATGGAGATGCAACGGTATCGGTTTTGTATCAGCAGCCAGCTTCATGGCAGAAGCTCGGCTGTACGGTAAAAGCTGTTTTCCTTGCCTTATGTTTTTAATGAGACAGTTACTGAGCTCTGATGTTCAGGCCTGCAAAACAGCCTATATGAGACTTGTTAAAATAAAATATTCGCCATTGTTCTAAGCTTTTACATCAACTGTAAATACAGGCTTCTAAGTCAATTTGTTATAATTTGTTTGAATTGTAATCAGAATGCAATATTTTTTCTTGATAAAATGCTGTCATGGTTAAGAAACTTTTGTTTTCTGGCTTAATCCTCTATGCCAGGCACATCAAACTCATTTTACATTGTGGGACCACTTTCATCTTATGTGGGCTGGACCAGTAACACTCAACTTTCTGTCAATGTAACACATTTTAACTACACATTTAATCAATGACACGATCTTTATATAAGACAAAATAACACAATTTTAACAGTATGTTTGAGAAATGTTGCTAAATTAAATGAAGGAAATCTGTCAGCATGACTCTTTGGGCTTAATTTTAAGAAGTAAATGTGTGAAATAACAGAATTCTATAATTTAAATACTGTGGTGTGTTTTTTTGGAGAGGGTCGAGTAGGAAGGAGTAGGCTGTAAAATGTAATAAAAAATATAGTTAAAAGTACCAAATTTAAGTCCTCCACATTTTCCTTTCCATGGGCCAGATCAGAGTCTTCACTGGGCCAGTTCTGGCACCTGCGCCTTATGTTATACACTCCTGCTTTATACAAACCAAACTATACACAAATAGGCTACAAGATGCATAATTTCCCAATCAAATGAAATCCTGTTAATAAGCTATATGTCTGACCCTTGGTGTGACCCTTACGTTAGCGAAAGTGAATTTGACACCCGTGTCCTACTTGGTACTCGTTTTTCTTTTTAATTTTGAAATCTCTTTTTAGAGATCTGAGCAGAAGTCTGTAAGACATTCACTGTAATCTTCCTCAACCTATTTACAGGGGGTGTATTTTCTTTGCTACTTTATTGTTGTAAACCCGCAAATGCGGCTCATCTGTGAAGCACTTTGATGTACCTGGGTCTTTTAACACTAGATTTACTAAACCTGCGCAAATTTGCTTAACTTCCCTAAACCCAACACCCCCTAGAATTACTGGGTTTTTATTTTCTGGTGCAAGTCCCGAGGTGTTAAGCACCCCTGCTGAGATTTTCACAGGTCGTCAGCTCGTTTCTCCTCCAGCTTTTGTTGTGCAAACCACCCATTATCCTTGAGGCCTGGCACATTTGCATTTGCTCACTCAGAGTTGCTCAGATCCAAGTCAGGCCAAACCTCTGTGTTACAACTTTCAGAAATGCCTGCCGTACCTATACAAAATATCCCACACATTGACTGACCTGCAAATATAAAAGACGCACATTCACACCTTCCTTGACTCTCAGCACAGATCTTCCATTGTCACTGTGTATGTGAGGAAGTGGCATTGCTTGACTACAGCACAGTGCTGTGCATAAAAGCAGACCGACCCAGGCGGGAGAATGATTTCTTGTTACATTTCTGAGAACGCACATCAGGATGGCCTCCGTATGTGCTATAGAAGTAAAACTGAAACTGAAACTGAACTGAAACTCTCAGCACTGACCAACTGTGTTTGCTCTTGGAACTGTTTCACATACAAGGGTCAGTACTACAGGCAGAAACATAGGTGTGTCATGGGTTCCCCACTTTGTTGACCAATGGTCATGACAACTTGCATATTAATCATCAAGAAGCTGACCTCATAGCCCATTGTTTGACAGTGGTGCTAGTTTCAGTAATTATGCAAATGTACTGAACCCACTGACATCCAGATGAACAGAATTTCCTTACCTGAAAGATTGAGCATGCATCAGGACACTTTCTTCTGTATAATCCTCACTTACATTACACTGTTCCTTGGTGCAGCCTCAGTTCATTCACTGACTGTTAGCTCCCATTAAGCCCAGTTTCTTTTATTGGCTGCCCCAATTCAACTTTATTGTCATTGCACATGTTACAGGTACAAGGCAACGAAATGCCTTGGTTGCATCCATCCAGAAGTGCTTTAGCCATGATATAGATATATTACAAATATATATTAGCAATAATATAGATATGTAAGTATATTACAGAAATGGGTCTATTATGGTATGTTATAATGTACACGGTATGTTATGAATATGCTATAACTATAAGTATATACAGGCTGTAGTGAGTACAAGCTATGTACAGGCTATGAACAGGATATAAATATGAAAAACTATACAGAATATGAAATAAAACAACTATACAGAAATATGAGATATACAACTATACAGAAATGTGAACTATGCAAGTTATAAACAGTTGTAGAATTAAAAATTATCGTATTGTACAGAATGATTATTTACACAGAATTATACAGTAGTGCAGTTAAGATAAGTGAGATATGTGAATAATTTCTACAGAGGCTATATAAAGTGCTAGTGGTTGTGAGTGGTGGTTCAGTCCATGTTATTATTGTGTTTATGAGGGTACAGTTGTCCATTGTGTGTGTGTGTAGGTGGTTGTATCTCCAGTCCATGTGTCTAATGTGAGGCAGAGTTCAGGAGTCTGACAGCTGTGGGGAAGAAGCTGTTCCGGTACCTGGTGGTCTTAGTCTGGAGGCTCCTGTAGCGCCTCCCAGAGGGCAGGAGGGTGAAGAGTCCATGTGATGGGTGACTGGGGTCTTTGATGATTTTCCCAGCCCTTTTCAGACACCGCTTCCTGTAGATGTCCTTTATGGCAGGAAGTGGTGCTGAATTAACATTGGGTTTTAGGCTAGTTTTTTTGTTTTGTTACGTAGGGACAAAGTTTCATATGTTAATAAGATGATATCTTTGTTTCCAACACCCAGGAGAATTTCTTGTAAATTAGATCCCTTGATGTGAATGAAAGCTTGTGAAAGGAAAAAAATATTAAAAGATAAAGTGGGTCACTGTTTTTTTTATTTTGGAGGTCATCAGATTGTAAAAATCTAAATCACCCAAGTAGCTGATTCAAAAAGAACTGGATTTAATTGCCTCTTTGAGCTTAGATCCAGCTATCTTGGAGGCCAACATGTAATTACAGGTATTTGTCTTAAATAAACCAGTCTTTTTGGACCTTTAAGAACCCTGTCTGTTAGCCTCAGAAAAGGCTATTTCTGCATGCATGCTTCATGGGAATACTGACACTAAAGAAGTGTGTGTGTGTGTGTGTGTGTGTGTGTGTGTGTGTGTGTGTGTGTGTGTGTGTGTGTGTGAGAGAGAGAGAGAGAGAGAGAGAGAAATAAGGAAAAAAGAAAGAAAATGTGCAAAGAAAAAAAGTTTTCCCTTCATTTCATGTGTGGAAAGATTCAGAGGGGCATGCTGGTCTCTTAGACACAGCGGGGCTGTCACCAAAGGTCCTCATTACTCCACTTCTATCCAGTCGACTGATTCTCTGCACATTCAACTTATGGGAATAAAGACAGCGTGGGGCTTTGATACAGACTTCCATGGATTCCATGGAAGAGAATTCTGGGAATAAGGTTGGCACGCAGACCCCATACTCACACATTTTAACACACCGGTGTAGGGATGATTTGGACGTAGAGGAAGATTCACTTTTCAGCAGGGTGTATCACACAAAGTATTCAGTTTACGTTCTCAGACTGGTTCTTGGCTTTTACCATAAACCGATTTAATCAAAAATAATTTTTTATGCGTGCGTCCCTGCATGTAGTCTAAACTGCTGTTTAATATGCAACATTTAGTGATGTTTAAGGTCTTGCTGTAGTTCTCAAAACAGCGTCTGTTATCTTACTGTGTGTTCAGTATTTTGTCTAAAGTGGAAAACCTTTTGTTTGAGTGATTAGTCCTTTTAAAGGTTGGAAAGTGACGATTGTGAATGTGCTGATTAAGCCATGACTTTATCCCACTGTTCATAAAATTACTCTTGAGGTTTTTTTGGCAGTTAGGCACCATTATCGTCTTGAATTATGGGAACCCTGGAGAGCTTCTGATTTTGTGAAATAGCTTTATACTCCCTGGGCATTTCACTCTGATTCTGTGCAGTCATCAGACCTAATGACTCCCAGTAGATGGCTAGTGCACCAGTTTAGAAATGCCCACAAGGTTGGCAGCTGATTCCAGATATTATGACTCTTCTCTATATTTAAAGCCATCTGGCTAGAAGGAACGGCTAACATAATCAGATTGGTGACTTTTTCCTCAGACTGACTTGACAAAAGTCAGATTTCAAATTCAAATTCAAATTTTATTTGTCACACACACACAACTATTCACAGTATGACATGGGGGTGAAATGCTTGTAGCTGTACAATGCCCGACCATTAAATGACAGAAAAAAAAGTTTTACAATATTTACTATTTACAGGTTACTACAAAATTTACAATTTAACTTAGGAATTTACAGTAAAGAATGTGCAAATAGCAGAAGAGATTATAAAGATTATAAATTATAGGAATTATAGGATTATAGGAAATGTGTGGTGGTGCGTGTGGTGACGTGTATGAGAGTCCAGTCTTATAGTGACGTGTTTGGGAGAGTCCAGTCCTACACCTGGTTCAGGGCCCGAATAGCCTGGGGGAAGAAGCTCCTCCTCATTCTCTCTGTTTTGGCCTTAAGGGAGCAGAAGCGCTTCCCAGACCTCAACAGTGAGAAGAGTCCATTGTTGGGATGGGAGAGGTCCATCATAATCTTCCTAGCTTTGGACTTGCACCGCTTGGTGTAGATGGACAGCAGGTCAGGGAGCTCTGATTGAATGATGCGTTCGGCTGAGCGCACCACTCTTTGCAGATCTCGTCTGTCCTGCTTGGTGCTGTTCCCAAACCAGGTGCAGATGTTTGCCGTCAGGACGCTCTCGATGGTGCAGGAAGTTCTTGAGCACCTTCAGTGGCAGAAGGAAGTCTCTAAGTCTTCTGAGGAAGAAGAGACGCTGACGGGCTTTCTTAACCAGGGAGTTGATGTGGCAGGACCATGACAGGTCCTGAGTGATGTGGACACCCAGGTATCGGAAACTGTCCACTCTCTCCACTGGTGTGCCACTGATGATGAGGGGTTTGTAATTCCTCGCCTGCTTTGTAGTGAAGTCCACAATCAGCTCCTTAGTCTTGCTGATGTTTAGGAGCAGGTTATTCTCCTGGCACCAGGTCTCCAGGTTCCTAATCTCCTCCAGGTAGGCCGTCTCGATGTTGTCGGAGATCAGGCCCACAACAGCAGTGTCGTCAGCAAACTTGACAATGGAGGTGGTGTCTGATGTGGCTACACAGTCCTAAGTGTACAGTGAGTACAGCAGGGGGCTTAAAACACAGCCCTGAGGCACTCCAGTGCTGAGTGAGATGGAGGGGGAGACTTGTTTTCCCACCCTCACTGATTGGGGTCTGTCTGTGAGGAAGTTGAGGATCCACTGACACAGTGATGAGCTGAGTCCTAGATCCGTCAACTTGGTGAAAAGCTTAGAGAAAAGCTTTTCGCCAAGTTCATGCAAGTTCATGTAATCGACAAAGATATCTAGACCTTGACACCCAAGTATGGGTCAAGCCCCCAAAGAATCGGATTTTATGAGTTTTTAACAGCTGTCTGGACATCCTACTGTTGATGTTGCTGCAAACTATTTCAGTCAGTGAGGGGTGAATCATTCCTACTGACATGATTTTCTTTTGATACAGTAGGTGCAGAAACAGTAAACTAGAGCAGTTACCTACAAAAGGTTTTCTGAAAAATTGAAAATCATGCTTATTATTATTATTATATAGCTGCCACAATCTCATCTAGGGTGGGATGATGTCTCCTGCCTCAATACAGCTCTGAGTGGTTGATTGTTTCTTCAGAAGTTAAATTTAACCAGTCCTGAATCAACTGGGATTTGTGATCATTAGCTGAGCTATTTGACAATGTTTTAATCAGTCAGTCTCTGTTTTCTCTGTATCTCACAGTAAAATGTGGCAAAGTAATAACACAGGTTAGTGCTATGCTTCATACCTTTACTGATGGCAGTTACACAACCGTAATTACAGCACTATAAGAAGAGACACAGAATAGCAAGACTTAAGCTACCATTCTTTCTTCATCTTTCCAAAGGAAAATGGGTAATAGGTGCAGCCATGTATTGAAACGTGTGCCAACAGACATGAAAATACAGTAAATAAGAGCAAAAAAAGAGTATAATACAAACTTGAAAATCATAATTTGATATGACCACCTTTATTCTTTAGCACAGTCTGAACCGTCTTAGACAGCTTTTTTGCAATGTCTTCAAGTATCTTCAGGAATAGTTCTCCAGGCTTCTTGAAAGACATTCAAAGCTCTTCTTTGGATCTTGGCTGCCTTTTGTTCTGTTCTCTGTCAAGATGATCCCACACTGCTTCAGAAATGTTGACATCTGGGCTCTGTGGAGCCCAATCCATGGCTGATAGTGTTACACTCTGTGATTTTCTATACAGGTATGCTTTTAGTGCACTGGCAGTGTGTTCGGATAATTGTTATGCTTAAAAATGAAGCTGTTGCCATTCAGATGCTTTCCTGATGGTATTGCATGGAAGATCAAAATCTGGTGGTATTTTTTCTGTGTTCATAAATCCATTAATTTTGATAAGATCTCCAAATACCACTGGCTACAATGCAGCCCCAAGCTATGACAGAGCCTCCACCATGTTTTACAGATGGCTGTAGACACTCATTGTTGTAGCTTTCTCTTGACCTACTGTGTACATACTGAAAACGATTTTAACCAGAAGTTTCAGATTGGGATTCATCACTCCAGAAGAGCAGTAGATGATGAGTGATCAGTCTTAGACACAATATTGGTTCATCCCTTGAGTTAGGTGCATTATTTATGCACAAATGATTGTTAGCCACTCTTTAGTGACTTAACAAACAAATCAGTTGACTGAAGACTTTTGCACAGTAGTGTATTTAATCCAGTACATCACCTGAACATGTTTGATTGTTGCAGTAGTTTGTTTACTCCATGGGATACATTCAGTAATGTCAGGCTGTTGTTTCTTGACTGTGTTAAAAATAAACTGGTGTCCAGTTATATTTGGGCAGTGATATTTGTTGTCATTTTGTCTTTTCTGTAATTCAGACGTTCACATCCATATTAGGTTAACATTAATGCTTTCTTTTATTTGAAGTCCTCTCTCTCCTTCTTCAGGCTCTCCAGGTCTGCAGCTGCAGTTCAGAGTAGATGATAGTTTCCTGAAGCCAGGGGAGAAGCGCTGGTTTCTTCGCTACCTGGCCCTCCACGCCATGCATATTGACATCTGGGACAGTGACTCCTTGCTCCTGATAGGTTCTACTGCAATCGAACTCAAGGTAAAAGCCTGTGAGGTCAAACCTGTGATCATAATGTGACTATTATGGTTTAGAACCACAACACTGGACTTCAGCTCACCTGATATTTTCCAAAAACTTCTGGAGTTAATGAGAAATACAAGACAGCAAGTTCAGACCACACCGTATGCCCCCCTGTCAACTGAGAACAGGAAACAAAGGCTTCTGCATTGGTATTGTCACTGATTATTCCCACAACAATTATGATAAATGAGTATCATAATTGTTATATGTACAAATAAGCCTCTAAAGTCTTTGTTAATACTTATGTTACACTTTCTAAAAGTCACCATGACTCATTAAGAGATCATAAATAATTGGTTTGCACTTAATGCAATACTTTATAAATAATGGGAATCCATTATTTATAAAGTTTGAAAATATTGTCATTAAACATGTTTTATCAATTTATTAATCCAGAAATAACCATTTAGAGCAGTTAGGAGTAATGTTTTCTAAATGATGAATGAGTACCTTACTAATATTTAATAGTGTAGTAATTGTAAGGTGTTACCAATGTTTCTCATGTTGAGTTTTTTTTTTTTTTTAAATCCCTAGTACATGTTGCGTCAGTGTAAATCGGCAGTACAGGCGCTTCACGAGGTGGAGGTACTGACCACTGACTACGTAGGAGAGGATACCTTACTGACAAACCCAGACCTGGGTCGACACTCTGCCTCCAGCCCCATGACGGTTCACACCATTGTCAGAGGCCGGCTCCACATACGCACAGGCAACATTGGCAAGTACAGAAAGACTCAGTTGCAACTCTATTGCTCAATTGTAACTTTCCTGCTTTGGCATAACAATACCAACGTCGTGAAAAAAGCAACAATTCTCTTGAGTATTTTAAATAAATTGTTGCTCAGCTGTAGCTGTGGCAACGTTTTTCAACTGTAACAAGGCCAACTGAGAGAGATGAACAAAATAATATCCTTAGGTGTGACAGCACGATCACTATTCAAGGTCTTCTTTCAGTGCCTTTAATTGAAGAACCATCTCATGACTCTGCAAAAACCTTAGGCTCTTGTGCATAATCACTGATCTGTATTCCATGGCTGCGATGACCATAATTCCCCGCTGTCATGACTTTTAATGGATATACTGTATGCAAGAGATTTTGGATACTGTCGTTTATCTTCATGTTCTACTGGGGACACACGGAAGAAGCTCTACGCTTAAAGCACTGGAAAGAATTCATTGGACCTGCCACTTAGTTGGTCGCAAGTTTTATTGCCGGTAGCAGACACTCTTCGGCTTCCACTGGGACACGGAGGAGTGAGTGTGTGTGATAAAGTGCAAATGGTTCGGCGGTTGCGCTCTGATAATGTGAACGTAAATGTAAGCAAAACCTGGAAAACGCAGAGTTACACTTGTTTGAGCTTTTATGGGAAAATCCACTTTCGGTAATCCCTCTACATCTGAAATATTTATGAGTGTTTTATATTCAGGTCATATTCCATTGGAGCCTTATGAAGTAATGTTGTCTATTTACTCTTGCTGATGTGTAGAGTTGAGAAATGGCAGTGGATCACCAGGACTGCTGTTGCTGTTCAGAGTTCCCATTTCCAACACCGGCAAACAGAGGTGTGCAGGCTTGCAAAGCGAACGCTGTGCCAAAGCAAAAATATCTTGATGTGATAGTTCCGCTTCGTCTAGCAATTGAACACCTTGCTTCTTCCTTTGCGCTCATCCAATTTGGGCCCGGCGTGCCCCTGCGGCGCGATGGCAGCTGACGATAGCTTCCCTGCCATTAATCAACTGTTGAAACGATACTCCCTCTCATAAACAATGCATCCTTCTCCAGGCCTCCAAAACTCTTCGGTGTGCCATTGTTAGGGCTAAATATGCCAGCACTTTCTCATTGGGCTTATCACTCAAAGCAGGTTGAGAGCGCAGCGGGTTATTAGGTGTGCTGGGGATGCGAGGAGGAGGGTTGTGTCTGGCATGTAAATTCCAATCAAGGCTCAGATATCCATCAGGCGCCCTGGCCGACAGTCAGAATCAATTTGGGGAGGGAGTACTTGCAAGCACTTTTCTTTGTTTCAGCTTCCATCTGTCACTGCCTTTCTCACATTCTCCCTCCTCTCTTCACTCTTTATCACTGTCTTCCTGTTTTCTCTTATTCATCCATTTACCTCTTACCCTTCTATCACACGCTCGCTTCCACCTTCTATTTGGCTGTTTGTTTTACCGATCTCACCTCTCCAATATCCACCGCGTCTCTCTTTCCCTCTCAGCATCTGTCATCAAGCCATAATGAATCAGCACTCTTATTTGGTGGGTGGTGAAGGATGTGAAGCCAGCATTTGATGGAAAGGACACACACGCGCATGCATGCGCATGCACACACACACACAAGCACAGATGCATATCAAGCCATTCATACATGCCTGAAAGGTAGGCAGGTAGGTCTTGTACTCACAGACATATAGACAGACAGGTGTAACGGAGCGTGGGCAGGTTGTGTGATGAGCCAGGATGGCAAAAATGAGAGGAGGACAGGTAGAGTATATCACTGATATAATATGAGAACCCTGGAACCACAATTTCTCTGATTTTTAAGTTCAGTGGAAGGATTACAAGGCTCCTATATGGATTGAGCATTTTCCTTCTCCCCTGGCTTTAAATCCCCACTGCACAGGCTCAACAAAGGACCACCGGCCAAGCTGAGAGACAGGCTGTGTACTTGTGGTGATACTGTGCAGATACAGCGCCTGGATTTCAGCTTGAGAGGTGAAGGAAAGTTGCTTGAAAATGTCAATGATGGAGGCGTGCGTGGCAGCAGCAGCAGAAATTTTTCAGTGAAGCGTTATTATAGAATGATGTTCAGCAGCCTGAGGTAGTCTGATCTGGTAAATTCTTAAACGTTGGTCACTTTCTATGCCATATTTTGTAGCCTCTGTTTTATCATCTTTTATTTGGTCCTGATGAAAACTGCATTTATCAAAAACAATAAGAGGAAGTGTCTAGTTCACACCAATAGTCGTCTAATACTCTGCACTGTGACGCTTCTCTTGCAGAAATGCTCATTCAGTTGTGTTCATTCAATAATTCCAGTTGATTTACTTCATAGTGAAGTTTCCATTTATAAAATGGTACTGCTCTTAAGGTATAATCAGTGACACTCAGCATTTCCTTCACAAATGTTTCAAATTAAAAGCCAGACACCTATTGCTTGGCATAATGCGGCCCCTGTTGCTGCTTGGAATTTATTTTGATACATATACAGGAAGTGGTCGTCTTAATCCAACTAAATTTACAGAAAAGGACAGAAAAGGCCTTAACCTATCCAATACGGTCCGGGCTCTGGGGAGACCAATCCATGGCTGATAGCTTTCCAATGTGTGTTTTTCTATCCAGGTATGCTTTTACTGCACTAGGAATGTGTTTTGGGATTATTGGCATGCTAAAACATGAAGCTGTAGCCAATCAAATGCTTTCCACATGACCCTGTTTATGTGTTCATAATTTTGAAAACAAGACTCTCACTGTTGCACTTCTCTCATGACCACCTTTGTACATATTGCACAGAATATGAACCAGAATTTAAATTCATCACTTCGTAAGATCTGTTACCACTGATTTGGAGTCCAGCTCTGGCATAATTTGGCATGCCTCAGCCTTTTCTGTCTTTTGCCCTTGCTTAAGAATGGCTTCTTGACAGCCACCCTTCCACTGTCACTGTTTCAAATGAGGTTTCAGCCAACAGTAAATGGATCAACTGAAAATGCTGAGACATACGCAACTTTCCAACTAATACCTCTTAAGGAATCACCTTGTTGGTGCAAAAATACTATTTTATGTCTGTCTTTCTCATATGTTGAACTAAAGTAATTGGAATAAAATGTATGTTTTTGCAGCAGGCTGCAAATTGTCTAAAGATAGACTTTAGACACTTTGTCAAATGAACACAAGGGTGGGAATCATACGACTCTGGTAATACTGATAAAATTAGTGTTGTGTTAAATTATTTCTGCATTCTCAGTGAACCCTGATGTCACTGTGGATTTATATTATAAATAATATATGATATACATGTGTCATTATATTATCATCCCCCAAGCCTTTTATAATTCACAAGCAACACAGACCTGACTACCTACTGCTCGGCCCCTTTTGTAATTTTATGTGTCTCAGTCATGCATGCTATTAATCATGTCTTTACTTCTCTCCTTTGGGAATTCATCAGAATTAGGCTTTATTGAAAAAAATGAGTGGCATACTGTCATTTCCAAATGAAAAAGAGTGAAACACCAAATGATATCCTTTTTTAATTATCACAAGGTGGGATTGACAAGTAATTAATTAAATGGTAATGATATATGCTGTCAGGCCTATTCAATCATTCTATAAAGTAGCTTTTATTAATAGCGTCGTAAAGGACAAAAGTATGTGGCTTAGTTGAATAATAGCGAGTTGTGAGATCAAGGGTTTGCTTTTTGCTGCAGTATATTAGGAAGAATGACAGTGCTCCCACATAGAGCACTATAGGAGCAGATGAGGAGTCTTTAAACCATGACGACCGCCTGCACGTCCCATGAAATGGATTGACTGGTGTGTCAGGAGGAAAACTCTGATGCTTTATTGATTTTTTCTGGTAAACCCACAATAAACTCTGTGGGGTGGGGAGGGGAGGGGGGCTGAGATGGAAACAGAGGGAAAGATGCATTAAAGGGAGGTGCTAATCAAAGCATTACAATCAGTGACCAACTTCAACCCAAAGACAGAGAAGAGACAAAAATTGAATAAGCTTTCTAGTCCATTGTGTCATTATGATGTAAAGCATAGAGCAGCATGTAAAGCAGCTTTTCCATAGATGGATACTGTGCACTGACTGATGGCTTTGTAATGTATTTATTGTCTCTCTAAAACAAGAAGGGAAGGAAAAGCGAATAGATTGAAGTCAGATGGGTACAGATAAAGGCTGAATGAAGTAATAAACAGAGGTGTGGACGCGAGTCACATGACTTGGACTCGAGTCCAAGTCATGAATTAATTAATTAATTTTATGACTTTAGACTTGACTTGAAAAAATGTTCTAAGACTTGTGACTTGACTTGGACTTTTACACCAATGACTTGGGACTTGAATTGGACTTGAACCTGTTTACTTGAAAAGACTTGATATTTTACCCCAAATATAAAATTTAACATGCATATTATATAGAGATTGAAAATGTGACGTCATTCACGGGTAGAACCGCAAAGGATTCTGGGAACTCGTGGCAAGCGGTACTAGCGCACGCAGGCTTTCAATTAAAATCAGTTATACAGCGATAAAAAGAAACACAAAAATGTCAAGAAGCTGTTGTATTATTAACTGCAATAGCCGGTCGCATGACAGCCACGGGAAGCCGACGGGTAAAGAGATCGGTTGTTATCGGATTATGTCGTTGAAGAGAAATTGTTCAAGCCATGTTTCCGAAGTAACAAAGAGGCGACGGATGGCCTGGATTGCAGCCATTCAAAGACCAAATATAACGTCCCAGAACACTCCAGCTCACAGGTTAGTCTGCTCCAAGCATTTACACGAAGGTCAGTGTTTTTTAGTAGTTAATACCTCATTTTCATAACATAATTAGTGATATAGGTTACAAGCAAGTCTGGCGCTGAACAGAAATGGTCGCGCTATGCTCCTTTATTTATTGTGCATAAATAGTGAATTGTCCTGACACAATATTGCGTTTCACTTCTGTTATTATGGTACATTGACAAAAACATATACTTTTATTCACAGGATAAAACAGGTTTTTTGTATCACTAATTGCCCAGTACGATTACAGCATACAGTATTATTGTCACTGCTACATTTCTGTGATGCTACCAGAAATTATTTCCACTACTAATTAATTACCGTTGAGCTCAAAGGTCCTATTAATAAACGGTTAAGGAATGTGTATTTATGATGACGATTTGTGAGACTGGTAAACTTATGATACGTACGATGGTCTTTACTTTCTACACGGTGCATTTCAAGGTCCTGTACCCATCCGTCGGTAAACTGTACCTGGGCTTGTTGCAGTGACCTGAAGTTACTAAACTTCATGAGTGTATGCACTCACTCCAAGAACCGTATGATTATAAATATGCATATAAATATGCTAAGATGAGATAGCTGACTTCATCTAACTAGCAAATGTTGTCCAGGCTACGTTGGTGATACAGTTTTTTTAATATGTATGATATTTTTGTCATGCGATTTTAAAGCCGGTCCTACAACCGCATCCAAGAATAACATGCAGCTTATCTCAGAACTGTCGGTGAAAATTATTCTTGGAGCTAAGTTTAATTGAGCTGCATTTTAAAGAGGTGCAATTTCACAATTTGTGTATATTTTCTAAGTTCACTATTTTGTCATGTGTTGAGAAAAACACAGATTTTAAAATTACATGGTCTAATATTTACATTTAGCATATAACTGCAACATTATTTTTTCGTTTTCGTTTTTTTTAAAGACTCGAAAGGACTTGAAATTCAAAGTTTCAGACTTGTGACTTGACTCGGACTTTTACACCAGTGACTTGAGACTCGACTCTGACTTGCCTGACATTACTTGAGACTTGACTTGAGACTTGAGGATAAAGACTTGAGACTTACTTGAGACTTGCAAAACAATGACTTGGTCCCACCTCTGGTAATAAATAAACAATGTAAGAAGTGAACAAGACATTGTTTTTCATAGATTTTAAGCTTTAAAGCCTGAGGACGCCTTAAGAAACCACAACAGGGGTGTATACTGAACTCAAACAGTGGCTCCTTCTGTGGGACTGTGAACATTCACGGCTGCCCCGAAAATCCTTTCCTTACATGCGCTGCAGATTTCCCCAGATGATTTTGTCACTGCAGTAGGACCTAAGGATAACAATATTATCTCTGCAATTTTAGTAAACCCTGGTGCTATTGAAACAATATGATATATATAAAAATAACACATGATATTCATATGCATGTGTCATTGTATGTGTATCATATATATCGTGTACATTGTTTTTTACAGTTGTTTTATTCATAGTAAGTGCCAGGATGCTGCATTTACTGTTCAAGTAAATGCAAGATTTGATGATAGGACAGTATTATTATTATTATTATTATTTTTAACTGATTTTAGTTAAAAGCATTAGAGGTTTACTTAGTGCCAGCACAGGGTTACATCAGGTTAGATTATCTCTTTCACCGTCAAAATAAGACGATTACCATGAAATTAATAGTTTAACTATTTATTCTCGACAGTTTTATTCAGACAAACAGAGTATCTGACCCCCTGATTGTCTCTCCTTTAATCTCTCCCTACATTAGTGTTGGTCTTCACCAAATTCTGTTGCAGGGGCTCTTCCTATGCTCAGACTCCAGTTGGTGTTTTCGATGTTGTTTGGTATTAGGCAAGCAGCCTGCAAAGGGCCTGTGAGACCTCAATACCTGGAAACTGTTGCCTGCACTGCTGGAACCAGGGTTAATGAGAGTACAGAGTGAGAGTCAAACAACCAGCACCAGCTTCATCACCCGGTGACCCCTTTCACTTAAAAGGTGATTTAGAGGTTTTTACTTAAAGCTGATCTGTTGTTTTGCTATTTAAAAGTTGTCATTAGTTCAGATTTCACACAGATTTGTTTCGGTGCCCGATCCCAAATGTGTGTGTTTATTTAACAGCTTCTCCAATTCTACCTTATTTGACTCATAAAAAGGTAAAACTGCTTACATTGCCAAAGAAAAAGTCGAAATAGGAGGTGCTTTTTTAATCCACTCTGAAATGACAGTAATATTTGCCAACACTAAAACAGCCCATATGTGACAGAAAGGAAAGCCTTTTGATGAAAACTAGTTTTGCTGACTGTGTCGTGGCTAGATCCTTTCTCTCCAACTCGTACGTTCTGTTGGCGTCCCTTTAAGTAGTCCTCATATACACACATCTCTCCCAACACATCATACACAAACCGACAGCATGTATCTGCTTCAGCACAGTAGAGAAGACAGATTAGAACCTTCTCCAGACCACAGTGCTCCTCATCTGCACCCGCCTGATAAGCCCTGGGGTGACCGTTTGCTACAGCAGGAACAAGTCGAGAGATTTCTGCCCGAAGCTGGCACAAGTGAAACAAAATATCCGGGAAATTTACCTAACAATTAGTTTAGCTATAGGTGACTTCCCTCGGGGGCGCACAAACAGTATATCTGCTCATTAAAAGCTCTTGTAGTCGGCTGACTTCATATGCCTTGCTTTTAGCCTTGAGGTTAGAGAATATCTGCTTATTCTGAAAGGTCAGTGGCCTGGAACGGGGAGGCAGAAGAAATCGAATATTGCAGGCTACTTTGAAACCCCCTTGGTGCTTGCTCCCATTTGTTCTGGGGCCCAGTAAATCAGTGGTTTGTTGTGGCCTTAACCTCTAGAACTGCCAGCAGAGCAATGAGGGCGGGCAGGTGGGTTACTCCAGAGAAGGGTTATTGTCATGCAACAGCGAGAGGCAGTCAATAAATTTGATAGAGTTCAGCCCCCTGGCACTTTGTTCACAATTACTCTCCTCCATACAGACAACGTGAAGCAGCAGACGCTGTGCTGACTTTCTGTCTGCAGCACAAACCTGGAGTATCACGTTGTAATTAAATACTGAGGACCGCGAGCTCTGTCTTAATAATCTGCCACTGTGATTCAGCAGGTAGGAAAAAAAGATAATACGACACCCACGTCAACCAGAAGACGCACTTAAGTAGGTATTATCTGTTGGGCTTAATGATGGTTGTAGCGATAGCCAATTAATTAAAATAACTGAATGATTAAATCAGAGGATCATAATTGGGTTCATCATCAGTCCATTTGTTTTATTATAGACATGTAGCACTCGGTGTTCATCTTATCACTTTCTTGATGGTTTATTGTGTAATTCTGTCGATCAGCAAAGCCATTCTTGACATAAACAAAGGGTCCATAATGAAGGTTTTGGGAAGGAGCTCTACACAGCTGCGTAACTGATCGTAGATGATGATGTGATGGTGATGATGATGACGTCTTTACTGTAATATTTGGGAAACACTGCTGAAAACAAATACATTTGGCTAAGTCGTGTGGCCAGGGAAAGGTGATGGATGATGAGAAGAACGCATTGGGACGGCAGACACCTCACCCATTAATCTGCAGAGCTACGCTGTCTGTGTCTGTTTGCATGGCAATACCAGCTCCCCATTACTCATTTAGCTGCCGCCTATTATCAGATTGCTGATGAAGAAGTTGGCCTCTAAAAGAGTTGGAGGGTACTTCTGGCACACCCTTGTAAAACTCTTATAAGCTAACAGAGGTGTCAGTTCTGGGCAGTAAAGCCACTTAATTGCTGCACTCACCATATTTCATATGAAAGCATCCTGGATTATGTATCCCGCAGCCTCTCAGAAAATACTACACTATACTTCTTATGATACAATTAAGCAGCTCAAAGCCTGGAAACTGAGGGGAGTGATGGGAGCGCACGTGTCAAAGTGCACTGTAATTTAAGCAGTTGCAAACTTTTAATTTGACTTGCTTCTTCAGTCAAGTGTTGTAAATTGTAGCTAACTGTTTCCAAGTGGAGGCCTGTACCTGTAAAAGACTATTTGACCTGTGGTATTTAAAAATGCTCTTAGGAAGGTGGGTCGTAGGTTTTGGTTGGGACTCTGTGCAATTACCCGTCACTTCCCTTAGCGGGCATTTTGTATGTGAAGCACCATTCAAAGGTGTAAACAAGCCTTTCCTGTGGCTGCTATACTGCAGGGGCTCTGCACTAGATGAATTAATGTTTGGAGAAACTGTAATATTGACCATCATTCAGTGTCCTGCTACAAGTGCACCATGAAGCACTTATTTATCCACTTGCCTGTTAAAAAGAGGGAAAAGTTATGTTTTTGCCATCCTGGAAACAAAAAGAGGACACAATTACAGCAGGTTGAATACTCCCGGGACTGTTTTTTCCAAACTGTCAACTGAGCTATTCAAACTATCCTGAACATAGAGCGGATGTGATGACAAGACTAATACAGTGAGAGATCTTTTTTTCTTTATCTAAGAATTCTTTAGAATAAGGTTGTGTAAATCTGTGGCCAGTCCCCATTCCAGAAATACTGGCAGATAGTTCCAGGTGATATTTAACTGCTCTGTGTTCAAGTGTCTTACTTCATCACTGACACCCAGCACTCAGCCAAACCAGACAGAGGCCAACAAACCCATCCATCAGCATCGTGTTGCCAGCTTTTTGTGTCCAGACATTTCTGGCAATTTCAGGCCACTAATTACCACTGTAGGCTTGTCTGCATGTATTGATCTTCCCTCAACTGTCACTGGAATGTTTTCACTTTGGCAGCACCGACAGTGAAAAATGCGTTGTTTTGCACGTGACTTTAAAGAGAACTTAAATCTGTTTGTCGTTGTTTTATCGTAAACATAGAGGATATGTCCTCAGACCTTTCTTTTTAGCCTCCAGAGAAACAATAAGAGATGACTGTGCTTGCATGCCTTTGTTGTGCTCCTGATACAGTTCTAAGCACATAACATGTGATTAACTGAAAACAAAGAAAAAAAAATCTCCAAAATTGTTATTGTAGCATTAAAAAAAACTTGACTGATAAAATATTGACTTCATAAATAAAGTGTGCAGTACATCTTAAATGTTGGAGAAAAATTGCAGTAGCCTTATCTGCAAGTCACTGCTATTGTAGGTTTTGTAGTATTGTGAGATATCTCGAGTAAGTTTCTTTATTGGCACAGTTTTTTGTGCCATGAACGAAGGTTATTCACAAGGAGGACCGTTATTTTATTTACTATATCCCAGCTCTTGGCGATATGGGACAAACACAACAACTTTTAAAGAGTGGAGATGCATTTTACGTTGAATTTGTTGCGCAAAGGAGAAGAATGTGAGTGTAAACACAATGCTAATCTCTTCTATACACAGCCTGTTGTATGCATACCCCAACCAGCCAAAGCTTGCTTTTCAGCAGGACAGAGATGAACTATGCTTGCTTGCAGCAATAAACATAATGGTGGAAACGTTTCCTACTGCTGCTGTGACATTTTATGTAATACTAAAAAATTAAGCACAATATAGAAATAATGATGCAATTATTAAAAAAAAAAAAGAATGCCACAACTAGCTCAAATAAATGCTAAATGAAAAGTGACAGACATGAAATGTAACACGCTGTCTGACAAAATACTTCATAGAGGGAGTTAATGAGTATACCCTGATGCTGCAGCACTAATGACATTTCGTTTTATACACAGTAGTAAATCACCAGGTTGAATCATAGAGAGTTTGTAAAAGATGGACAGTATGGGTATGTTGCACAGACACAGATACCTGCTGATTAGTGCTAAGTAACACCACATATGTTATCAGGGGGTTCAGTTCAATGTGTCAAATTAGTGGAGGTGACAGCTAGCAGGCAGCTAATGGCCTGTGTCAGCATCCACCTGTCATTCAAACAGACCATACCACCAATAAGGCACAACTTTAGCTTTAATACCTTAATTAAACACCACCCTTACAGTAGTTTTGAAGAGGTAATTAAGAGTTAACACAAACAGTTTTTTCTTTATAAACTTGGGCATTTTAACATCATTGTCTGTGACTGGGATCTGGGATCGACTCGGCCACTCCAAAAACATCTACATCATTTGACTGGACAGAGTAGCGTATCTCAAAATATTCAGAGCTCCATCTCTTGGAAAGTATCATGCAATCTTTCTGTATTTCAGAGCCAGATGACTTTTGAGCAAAAATCTCCCTTTATGAGCTTTGGCTAAGGATGACATAACTGCAGCTTTCTGCACAGCTGCCAGACTGTGGAGGATCCTGCCTTGAGAGGTTCTCAGCAATCCAGAGACACTACAGCAGTCTCATACAACCGTTTGCTGCTAAATAGTGACTTGTTCTGTACTCCTTTAATTCCTATAATTCTGATTTATTTGAGCTTTATTCAATAAGCCTTAATCTCACCAGTGTTGCCAAATTCATCTGGAGATTTTTAAAGGTTGATAATTTCTTGTCAGCTTTTGCAAAATATTGATGTTATACTTTCATGCCTCTTGCAAGACATTGCACTATATACTCTATGTTTCAGGTGTTCAAAAAGGTATTTCTGGGTTCCTATGTTACATAAGAACTGAGATATCAGTTGAAATATGTTTTTTTTAAACGTAAAACTTTCATTGAAACAGTTGTTACGTATAGTTGTTTCACTGTTGCATAATAAATTGAAAAACAGTGACAGTAGATAAAGCAAGTGTTAAAAATGTAAGAGATAATAGTGAAGGTGAAGGTCAGCACAGATGGAGCTGGTCT
Source organism: Mchenga conophoros (assembly GCF_057382185.1). Classification (NCBI taxonomy): domain Eukaryota; kingdom Metazoa; phylum Chordata; class Actinopteri; order Cichliformes; family Cichlidae; genus Mchenga; species Mchenga conophoros. The sequence goes on from NC_140545.1 coordinate 9,507,905, forward strand.
CACAATGACTGTACAGCCCTCCTTTTTTAGTTAATAACTGGGTTGCTAGTTAGAGTTACTGAATCAAAGTTCTTTCAAAGGTGTTTCGTATGTCAGTATATAGAACTAAAAGCTGCTGTTTGTCCTAAAGGGTGCCCTGCAGACTCTGGCAGAAAGAGGCCAGCAGACGTGATGCAGTCTCTCTTGCATATCATCACGCCTTGTGAAGTCACCAGCGGTTTCAGTGGAGGAAGTCTGTCCAGCAGGAACATCCTCCAGCTCAATGGCAAGCATTTTATTCCACAACACACCGCATTTTGCTTTTGTTTGTTTTTTTCTTCCTGTTTTTCTCTGTTTAGAGTTCTGTGCATGTCTAAGCACATGTAGGTTACTGAGTATTTTATGCCACAGAGTAATTAGTGTCTTTTATTTTGGCAGTGACCATGTTTGTGCCTTGATCAGCTCAACCAGATCTATTTCACATTCTCTCTTGGCTGCACCACAGAACCACTCAATTTTCAAACTAATTGAGCTTACAGAAGCGTCTCTGGTGGCTAGCCACAGTCCTGTTTGTGTTTTATGTGTGTGTGTGTGTGTGTGTGTGTGTGTGTGTGTGTGTGTGTGTGTGTGTGTGTGTGTGTGTGCACACTCCAAGTAAAGGCAGAAACACACTGGGGAAACCAATTTTTTCCTCAATTACACAAACCATCACGAGTCAACTGGTATGTGATTCCTAAATTTGTCCTCAAATGTGAATGACTGGCACACACACACGCGCGCACACACACACGGATAAAAAACAGATTAAAAGCAAGCTGCAAATCAGCCAGTTGCTTAGAATAGTATAAAGAATTTCATCACACTTCTTAAAACATTTGCTTCGTGCACACCACATACTGATACACAAAGACACTCTAATGCGTTTGGAGGTAGCAGCAAACATTTTGTGTATATAAAATATGTTTCATAATTAATTCATGAACAGGTTCGCCTGTATTCCACAAACTGTTGCAATCATGTATTCACAGCTCTTGTTACTGTGCAAACACAGTCTGTTCACTGCTTGCTCACAGTCTTACCTTTATCGCACCTCTCTAACTACCGCAACCTCTCCGACTCCTCTTGTCTCTCCTAAATTGAACTCTTTCCTCTTCTCCACCTTCTTGTGCCATTTAAACACTTTCAGCGCAATAATTGCTTTCACTGGAGTCCAGTCAGCCAGTTAACAGTAAGCACCTGTGAACAGAGCAGCTGCACTGTGCTGTGTGTGTGTGTGTGTGTGTGTGTGTGTGTGTGTGTGTGTGTGTGTGTGTGTGTGTGTGTGTGTGTGTGTGTGTGTGTGTGTGTGTGTGTGTGTGTGTATCTCACCATCCCTGTCCCACTTCTGCCTGCCCGTGGCTGTGAAGGAACCAGTATAGCTGGACTATCAGGTTAGGTGACTGTCAGGCCAGTGCCTCTTTGATAACGACACTGGTTCAGAGAAGAACAGTGATAGTGGGAGTAGAAAACAGAAAGGGTGTCAGATATCCCATCAGGCTGTTATTTATCAAAGTGACACAGCAAATACAAGTAATTTCAGAGGCACTATGACCAGTGAGGTGATGTATATCTAACAACAAATGCAATGCAAAACCCGAAGCATTACAAGGAGTACAAAATAAAGCAGAAGAATAGTTTTCAGAGGATCCTGAAAACCATCTGATGAATGCTTAAGGAATTAATCCAAGTCTAATGTCTGATGCATTCCAATTACCATAGGTAATATTCTTGAAGAGCTTAAATAAACTACTTTACATAAACCTCATGTCTTCTTTCTGTCATTCTCTCTTTTTCCCCCCTCGGTCTCCCCATTTCTCACCCTCACTTCCTGATGTACTACTTGCTTTTTTTCTCCGCACTGAAAACAGCCCATTTCTGTTTAAGATTTGTGGCCAATTTCAGTCAGTCTGGGTTTATCTTCCCATTGCTGCGATGCGAGCTCCATCACTTGGCTCCAAACCGAATGTTGGAAGAGTAAAGCTGTTCTAGATAACAAAAATATGGTTTAAGCAGCTCTCACTTAAAGTTTGTTAATGTCTGAGTGTTATTCAAAGTGCAGGATTAGGCAAATTCTCGTGTAAACAGTCGGGTAATTTGCATGATCCAGTCCAAATGAGGATGGATTATTTGGTGACTGGTAGATGAATTTGATATTTTAATTAGGTGTTTTAGTCCTTGAAGAGTACACATGACCGTGGAGGTGAAAGATAATTTAGGAGGAGAGAGTGAGTTTGTTTTCCCAGCAGCAGGGCTTTGGCCCAGTTGTAGCGGTGCCAGTTGTTTGACTGGACTGTTTTCTGTAAACAAGCTGTTCTTTCTTGTGTTCCAACAATACTTTAATTTGTCAGCGCTTCTCTCTTGTGGACATTTGGAGGGGTTTTAGAACATATGGTCAAAATGGCTAAGAGATTAGACTCCACTCTGTTCAGTAAATATATTCATGATTGCAGCTTGTTTCTACTTCACAGCGAGGAACACTGCACAAGCAGACAGACTGCCGATAAATGAGGATCGGGTGCCATTGTTCCGACGTGGGATCAGAGCTGACGGTGTCGTGCCCAAGGAGAACAGCCTAAACAAACCTGATGACAGTGACCGAAAGCTGAAGTGCATGGCTGCAGTGCGCGAGCGGGAGGCCAGCGAAGATCCTAAAACGGCAAAGGTTGCGGTGAGGTCAAACATTGCACTTTAAGTCCACAGTGAGCCAAAAATAGCTCCTATCTAAAGCTGAGCTGCAATAATCTGTCCCTCTGAGTCTTCTTCACTGATATCTGAGAAAGACAACAGAGGCACAACAACAGCCTGCTTTCTTGCTCCGAAACATGTCTCAGAGTTCTCCTCACAGTCACAAAAGCACAGGAGGTTAAAGGGCACGCTGTCAGGATAGGTTGTAACACATACACAAGACTGATATGACACTTGTCATGAGCATAGTCTTAAGGGATGGTTGGAACTGTTAAGTCATCTTTAATGCAGCTTTAACATCCTAGGTCCATAATGAAGACATTTAACATCATGATGTCTTTGTTAGAAGAACTTGACTTTAACTAACTGTTTGTGACAACTTGCATTTTTTTCACCCATGGGTGCAGGCTTTTTCTTCTTGTGGTAAGACCTTGTGATCTGCTTGTTTCACAGCTTTGTAACAGCTATTACAATTTGGAATATAACTCAATCTTGTTCGCGTCACTGGAACCATATTTTTTGAGTTCTTTCTTCAAATTCAATTTGGATTTAACTTTCTTTCTGGGCTCAACCGTCATTTGACCAGGTTGATGCTGGGGATCATTTTAGAGGACTAAACCCGTGGAAAATTTCAATATTGTGTTTTGGCAAGCTGAAGTTCAGGTCTTTAATTTATTTTTTTGGACCAATTTACTAACGGGCATTATGAGCTTTATAAAAGTTTTTACATTAAATTTATAATGGCATATTTGTCAGGGATGAAAAAAAACATCTTTTCCATCAGCTTTGGAATTTTTTTTTTTTTTTTACCAGTTTAATGTTTGAGAATAAACATCAATTACAATGATCCGTTCTCAGTGTTATAGCACTGATAAAAGTCTGGATCTATCTCATTTCGCTTAAGAAAATATAAACTGATTTTGAAAAGGTCATTGGCTCCAAAGGAATGTTTGCCTGCTCTGAAAGCATTCTTTAAAGCTTGTACACATCTATGACATGTAATCATAGGCTATTCAGTCGAGCGTTCTTTTCTTTCTTATCAGAAATGTCATGTTTAAAAACTCTGTTTTACTGCAACCTTGGGATCATTTTTTAAATGTCATCAGTTATGGTAACATTGGACTCAAAATGACTGCTGTGATCTGGGAAAATGCAAAAGTCAGTGTAAAGAGTTGGGAGACTTTAAACTGTGCAAAAGTTTAGGTAAAGTGAGTGAGTACACCTTATGTTGGTTAGGATATTTCTTTTTAACAAAAATGATGTGTATGCAAACTTCAGCACGCAAGGTAGATCAAAAATGAAGTCCCTCTCTGTCAACTGCGTTGGTAATAATTATGGTAGTTTGCAGCCGAGTGCTGAATTGTTTTTTAGCCTTTTGCTATTTTTCTTTGGTAACAGGCTCAGTCTAAAAAAGCCCAGCTGGCCAATCCCAGTGAAGCCAAGAGCAAAGCAGAGAGCATCGCCAACATGCTGAGCCAGGCCATCACCACCCAGCACCTGCTTTATGCTAGCCTGGGCTCTGCAGAGTACATGGAGTTTGTCCTTAAGAATCCATTTAATGTGCCACAGACGGTCACCATTCACAGCGATGACCCTGAGCTAAGGTGAGATCCTGTAAACTGTGAGCTGTCTGTGAGGTGGTGTCAGACTAATGTCCTATTTTTAACCCTTTATGTGCTGCCATAATTATATTTCCCACTCTCATAGACCAAAAAGCTCGTGTTTCAATCTTTAAAATTAAATGGATTTTACAAGTTTATAGGTTTGCCCCTGTTCTAGCACACCAACTGTGAACATGTGTTTTCTATACTGTATGTGTTTTCGATTATCAAACTATAACTAGCCTTGCTCCACCGTGAAACTGTGTTCACACTTTCTGAATGTGTTTCCGTAGGTGACAGTAAAGCTCTGGAGATGATGTTTTTGGAACCTATTTTCATGCTGCTTTAGGAAATGATGCTTTGTGTTCACACTTGACACTCCTCACTGTGAAACACATCCCATCCAAAAGGGTACACACATTTAGGCTATCCACCTATCCCTTAAACATTTACGTCATCAGCATTAGTATCAGATACTGCCGTTATTACCACGTGGTGAGGGCAGAAAAATTTGAGATATGAGCCATCATTAACAAAGAGGAAGAAAGAAGATGGCCTTCTACACCCTTTTTAAAAATCTTAATTGATGGCTTCAAGTCTGTTGTGTATAAAAGGTAACAAGTGGTGTGCTGAATCCTTATTCCTTCATATTATCATCATTAGGGCGTAATTAATTGCAAATGCCATCCCTACACTCTTTTCATAGACTTGTGATTGTCTTTGTCTTGGTAATATTTTTCAACTATCAGTGTGGTTCAAATTATTATTTTTAATGTCTTTTTTTCAGCACACATTTTTACTTGCCATGGTATGAAAATTACAGCTGACACTCATGGCATTAATGATGACTTGAGTTATTTAAGTGTTGCAGTAAAACCATGCATAATGCACCATGAACAAGCATGCACAAAACCGGGACAGTTTGATAAAAAATATGCTTTTTGCTTTTTTTGAATTGAAACTTTTTTTCCTCAAACACAGGCTTTAATCTGTGTCTACAAATTATACCTATCCGGCATAAAATTATGACCACCTGCTCAATATTGCATTGGTCCTTCTACTGTGCCAAAACAGCCTTCATCTGTCGATGCATCTCCACTGGCACCTGAAGGTGTCCTGTGGTATCTGGCACCAAGATGTTAGCAATAGATCCTTTTAGTTGAGAGGTGGGAACTCCATGGATCAGACTTGTTTTATCCAGCACGTCCCACAGATGCTCGACTGGATTGAGATCCTGTGAATTTGGAGACTAAGTCAACACCTCAATCTCATTTTGCTTCTCAAACCATTCTTTTACTTTGTGGCAGGGAACATTATCCTGCTGAAAGATGCCACGGACATAAGAGAATACTGTTTCCATGAAAGGGTGTCCATGCTCTCTGGTAATGCTTAGGTAGGTGGTGTGTGTCAAAGTAACATCCACATGGACGGCAAGACCCAAGGTTTGCCAGCAGAACACTGCCCAAAGTATCACACTGCGTCCGATGGCTTGCCTTATTCCCATACTGCACAAACTTGGCCATCCACATGATGCAAAAGAAAACATGATTCGTCAGACCAGACCACCTTCTTTCATTGCTCTGTGGTCCAGTTTTGATGGTCATGTGCCCATTGTTGGTGCTTGTGCTGTTGGACTGGCATCAGCATGGGCACCCGGACTGGTCTGCAGCTATGCAACCCAATACGCAACATAGAATAGAATGGAACAGACCTTTATTGTCGTGTACTTCAACAACGAAATAGGTGCCCCATGCTCCGTGCAAAAGTAAAATATAAATAGTAAGACAGCAGGAATAAGTAGCAAACAAAAGAAATATGTACAGCTAAGAAGAATATATACAAAACAAGAGAAAGGCACACATTGGAGAACAAAGTGCTTGGAAGCAATGCAACAGGACATGTCTGAGTGTAGAGTCTCTGTGTTAGTGGCCTGAGTGATTAGGGTTATTTAGAACACAGTTTAGAGTGGTGAGGTGGGTGGGAATAAACCGTGATTCACTGTAAATTCTGGCATCTTTCTGACAGCCAACATTAACTTTTTTGGCAATTTGAGCATATAGCTCGTCTGCTGGATCGGACCACACAGGCCAGCCTTTGCTCTTCAAACTCAAATTCTTATGCTCGTCCATTTTTCTTGCTTCTAACACATCAGACAAAATGAGGACTTTAGATTTTGCAAACATTAATCAAATCTTGCATGGTTTCGGATACCTTACAGTGCTTGTAATGTGCCAAAATACCACTTGATCATTTTGAGGTGAGAGCAAATTTCATAAGTGTTATGATTTTTTTGCAGTAGATACTGCCAAAGATAGTTTAGTTACAATGAAACCAGAGCAGGATGTAAAAGTGGGGGGAAAAAGCAAGCTTTACTTCAAAAATAACAAGGTCCTAAAAGCAGGTAAGGCATGAGGTGCAAAAAAGTTTTCTGGAAAGCAACGGCAAAGAGCACAGAAGCAATCTGGCAGAGTAGCAGTTGCGAGCTTAGGGTATATATCCTGCAGGGTTGATTAGTGAAGTGGCTCCTGGTGATCAGAGGCCAGCGAAGATCAGGTGATGCAGGCAGGAAAGCAGGGCAGGTGAGAGTGGCGAGTCTGAAGAGGGAGAAGATGGTTTTGTAAGCAGATGAAAACCAGACTGAATGAATGACTACATGAAAGAAATAAAGGCAGAAAAGAAAAACTATGACAGCTGCTGGCTGCCATGTTTCTGATTTGACTATCTTTATCAAGATCATCTGTTAATGTACGGAACAAAACATGATTGCATGCTTACCCTCTTTATATGTTTCATAAAAGCTCGTGTTGCTTATGAAGGATTTTAAGACATTTATTTCTTATGTAGTTGGGGGAGAAAAACCTCCTAAACAATACGTGAACCTAAATCTGAAAATTGTTTCCTGTGAAGAAATTTAAAGCAACCAAATTGTGATGCAACTCGAAATGTTTTAAGAATGATTAAGAATCTCATCATCCAAAAGCTGTTGTTAATTAGGTATATACACAGTTATATGTGTAAATATGCTTCTAAAAGGGTGATACGTCAACAATGGGAAGATTATGTGATAAATTCATGAAGAGGTTTGATTGTGTGACTGTGTATTTTTTGCAGGTCTGAGTCACATATTGCTCACTGATTTGAAATGATGCATGTACGTGTAGGTGTGTGCTGGTGTGCGGGTTTTCATCTATTACATTTTTAGGACTTGAAATTGGGTTTTTTACATCAGTGGGCATTCTCTGTACATGCATTATCATGTTAGCCTGATCCAGTTGCTTCCGGTTTGGGGTGAAGTTTGGAGCAGTTGCTGCATTGTTGGCCACAGTAATATATCAGTAAGGTTAGCTGGATTATTCATTATAAGCAAGATTAAATAATGGGCAGTCTTTTGCACAAGACATGGGATGTGATTATTGCAATGATAATAAGATGAGCATTGCATGATTATAAAGACTTTTTGGCTTGACTCTTTACTTTCAGAGGTACTGCAGGCACTTTAGTCTGAGGAAGTTATTATAATTATATTAACAGTGTTTGCTGCACTGTCCTAAAATGTATTAAAGATAATTAATTTCATTATTGAGATGCTTATGTGTTTAATTTGCTGGGCACTTGTTGCCACCCCTCCTTTCTGCTTTTTGCAATTTCAACCCTATTGTGTGAATCTCACGCAGGTGCTCTGTTTTACATAACTTAACATCGACCAGGTCTCCACATTACTACATTTGCTAATTATACATAATGATGATCTCTGCCAGTGTCTGTGTTCTGCCGGAGAAAAAAGAACCCATTTTTCTGACCACATTTCAGTTGTTTTATCAAAAAAGTTAAAAATCTAAAGTTTTCAGTGTATTGCATTACATTATGTTTTAACATTTCACAGTTTTTCATGTACGTAAGCACCTTTCAACCTCTCCTTTCCAAAACTCTGACAGTATTTGAATGTGTTGACTTCATGTCTAATTACACACCCTAATCACCCAAATCTCAACAGGTTCTCCTGAGTTACATTCAGCACAGCACAAGTCTGACCTACAGTACGTGCAGTCACTTCAACAGATCTACAGTATTATGATGCACTGACATAGTTATAGATACTGCAGTGGATAACCTGTAACTTGTAATTCTTGGAGGATGGGGGATGAGAGAATCATGACGATCATCTGCTTTGTTACAGTAAGATAACAGTGACATCATTCACACCACTGGTTTCTATGGTAAATGTTTGGTAGATGTTGAGATCATTTCTAAATATAGCTGTGAAATCATTAACATAAGATAAGATCTTAACAACAATCAGCACTTTACTATTACAGGAGTCCTGTTTTTAGTCTCGAATGCTTCCACTTTGCCCTGCAGTTATGGTTACAGCTGACTGAGGAATATCAAGAAAGTTTAAAGTTAAAAGGACAGGAATTTTACTGCTAATTGTTGCATCAGTGGCATTTTTACATTGCCATGATGCTGTTTAGAATGACACCTTCATTTGGTCTTAAAAATCCTATCTCAGTCAATCTCTAATTAAGGGGACTGGCTTTGACTTTAGTGTATGTCTAGACCACAGAACACCACCATATTTCTGGGTGTAACAAACAATGTTGCGTAATTTCATGTCTGGCCATGAAAAAAGAATATTTTTATTCCTTCCACAGCACAATCACTTGACACAGAGGCACACATTATGTTCGAGAGATGCTAAATACCCTCTTTAATCTGCCCATAGCAGCCATTATGGCTGATGTTTCCTGAATCACCCATTCTGGTGTTTGTTTCCTTCAGTTAGCATCATAGTTAATCCCCTCTCTTTGAGTCTTTTGTTAGTGATTCTGCTCATGCCTGAGCTTGGATTAGGATATATCACATTGATCAACAAATGCTGCAGTGCGCTCTGGATGACTCATTATGGCATTAGCCCGGCCACCGGGCCTAGCAGGTCTAATTGAGAGTCATCAATCCCTGCATCTGTCCTCTTGCTGGCTTAGCACTCTGTTAGTTTTTTCATTTCTTGATGAGACGGTGTGACACTTTACACCAAACCGTCTGTCACCTCTACCAAGAGCCCTGAAATGTGTAAATTAACGAGCAAGCGCCAGCATTGGATGCGCTTTTCCTGCAGCCCCTTTTTATGAAACAAATGCATAGTGCACTATGCAAGGCACTGCTAATGACACATTTTCATTTTATAAAACTGGTATTTAATCATAGATAAGCAGCGCTGTGATATGGATTATTGTAATGTACATGTGAATGCTGTTTCCACAGACACAAGAGGGAAATTTATATAAAATCAATATTAACTGGGTTCATTTCAGTCTTTTGTCTTCTTTAACATGTTGCAGGAAATACTGGACTGTCACATAGTTTTGTTGCAAGTTCTGTCCTTAATGTTATTTGGAAACGGAAATCTGATTGATAAATTTGTTTTCTTTGACAGATCTTAAACTCTTTGTTCACACACAAAAAAAACACCTTTCCCACAAGCTGCTCTTTTAGGATGACGGTTCTTAGAAAGTAATCTATATAGTTAGTATTGCTGCATTCATTGTGTTAGTATGATTTGTCTTCAGTACAAATAACAGCCTGTCATAGGCTAACACAAATGTATACACTGTATACACTTTCTATACACAGGAATTAGGACATAAAAAACAAGACACATTAATATAAGGTGAACCAGATGCTGGAAGTAATCACAAACTTTAAATGCTACAGGAAAGCTTCATGGATGAAATATAGTTTGATGACAAATTACAAAGAATTGGTGCCCTCATCTTTTACCCATATACTGTTTAATGTATATAACAGCCAATACAGTTTTCCTTAACTGTGAGGTTAAGTATTACTCACAGTAGTCCTCTTTAGTGTCTTTAAAGGGACGGAAGGTGTACAAAAACAACAACACTGGCCTGAATGACCGTGTTTTCCCGCACTCTATGAATTGCAGTTTGTCCATTGCACTGGAGTTACTCTGCACCTACTTCCTTGTTTATATTGTGGCCAAATAATTGACAAGGAGCTTTCTTGAAAATGTAAACCGGTCCCCGGGTCAGCTCTTTGTTCTGCAGGAGCAAACAAGAAAAAAACAAGTTTAACCTTTCACTGAAATTTGAGCGTCAGACTTTGAAAGGACAGTACTTAGTGGCAGGCTAGGCTAGCTGTGGCTTTGATGTTTGCAGTGGTTTCAAGCCCAGAGGCTCCTCTTGACATGGAGGAAAGGTTTGCTACCTGTTGCCATCCATTTTCATGGCTACTTTTCACACTTGGCCTCACAGAGCCCAGCGTGAGCCAAGACTGGTGGCTAACAGAGACAGAAAGAATTCTGCTTCATCCAACTGCTTTCTATCTCATTACTTTTCACGCTGTCATTCTCCATGTTCCTCTCTGCTTTCTCGACCCTTCTCTCCTGCTGTCCTTTTAATTATCGACTTCGTTTTATTCCTTCTCCCTTTTTACTCTCAACCTGTTTTTCCTCATTACCTCATTCCATTTTTCTATTTTTTTTAAAGGCGTTATCAGCCTGTGGTCTTTGTTTGAGGCTCAGGTGGACAAACACTGCTGGGATGAGCCGGAGGCAAAATCCTTTATTTCAAGTGCACAGGTGGGAATAGCCAAATAATTTTCATAGAATAGCCTGTTGCATCTCTCCTTAATGTTAGCGAGGTGGGGCCCTGAAAAATTCATAAACTCACTCTCCTATTGAGAGACATTTCCCTCTCCATGCCTGTGGCTTGAAACCTTTGAAGTTTAAACCAGCACTCCTCTTTATGCATTTGTGTGTGAAATTTTTGCATTCAAGGGAAGAGGAAAGCATAGAGGCAGACCTCCCTTGGTTGGAATGTGTTATCTGCGCCTGACTTTTCTCCCTGGAAATCCATTTGTTGAGGAGTAGAAGGGAGACTTTCACTGAGCCCTGTACACCTTCCCCCCTGTCTACTGTTGATAATTAAAAGCAACGAATTGTGTGCAAGCGGTGTAACTCTTGGCCGTGAAATTTTGGTCACTTGCACTGCAGTGAAATTTACATTGCGAGATTCAGGTTGTAAGTGTGAGAGGTCAGTATTATTTTTTCTGTTTAGCTCAGAAAGTGAAGGGGGGTGAACGTTTAGTGCTCTGTGGGATTTATATGCAAATAGGTGTCTTAACGGTGCGGTCAGTATGTAAAGGATCTTTGGTTCTTCTCTCTCTTTTTTACTTTTGCCTTGAAACGAGTCTCAGATCATTATGCTAGCATATATGCATGCACGCTCTGTTCCCCAAAGTTTTCGTACTTATCTAAGCACTCTGTTTAAGGAATTTTTTTTTTATTATTATTTCTATCTCTGTAATACGTCACTGAGAGCAGATATGCCTAATATGGTCATCTCAGGCACACAGCTCTTGAACCAACCGCGTGCTGTTTGGACCTTCTGTTTGCAAGGGGCAGCCAATCAGAACAAATCTGGCTTAAAGGGAGTGTGATCTTAATGGTAAAGCTAAATTGTCGTTAAAATGAAGGACTGCCCCAGGGCCTGGTTTTAGATAAATTTAGCTTTTCTGGGGGAAACTATGAATCATGCAAAGCTATTCTTGTTCAATCCAAGACTAAAATTATGGAGCTGGAAATGAGCATATTAGTTCCACCATAAATATATTTCCCCTGTCACCTAGAATAATCTACAGAAGGACATAAAATTGTCAGAGTGGAGTATTATTGGGGGCTTGAAGTCAGTTTTTTTAAGGATTGAAAAATTTGTATTCTTGGTCTGTCACTGTTGTGACCTCGATCTTCCTATCTCTATGAACTGGATATTGCTTCACTTGTGTGCTGTGGGATTTGTGGGTGGTTGTTACAATGCTCTCCAATCGCTTGGTCTGGCCACTCTTGAAAAAGACGGCTTTATCTAGATGAGACATTTACTTCAATAATTAAAAAATACAATAATTACAATAGTTTAAAAAGTGATGGCGGTTGACTCTAAATATACAATCAAATGACAACTTAATGCTTCTTCTTCTCTACATTAATTTTTTGCACCTGATTTTAGTTGAATCTTCAGCATAGGGTTTATTCTTCTATATTCCTCTCGGCACAATCTCGTCATAGCTTGTAATAAACGCTGTAGTATTCTGCAATGAGGGATCTTGTCCACGTAACAAGTCCAGCTTTGATCCCCTGATGGATCTCTTTAAAAATATGTAAGAGCCTCCTTTCATTTCAATTGTGGCCTTTAATCTTTTCATCCAGTGTCATCACAAACACTGAGGAGTGGCGTTACTTCAAAGCGCTAACCAGAACTCCTACCCCGCTGGAGGAAAACATGTTCCACTCGGAGCAGGGTGCTCCAGGTCCTAGGGTTTACCTCCGGCCCAAAGAGAGCCTCCACGTGCCCCTGAAATACCAAAGCTTCCTCTGCGACCACACCATGGCCCTTCAGGTATGGTGCAGAATAAAGGTGCACTCTCACAGCATGTTTTATAAAGTGTGAACTTGCTCTGTAAGGAAAAACCACATTCTTGGATTGGTAACTATTTCTGGCTGCAGGATGTTAGACAAAATTAGATATATTTTTTTTAATCAGTTGTTTTTCTTGAGTCCTTTAAATGTTTAGATTTGTCTTACAGTAAGAAGCAGTCACCACATTTTTATCACTACAGATGAACGATCAAAGTAACTTGTGTGAACCTATAAAAAAATCTTCTTTCATATACTGATCTCATGTCATTTAAAAAAAATGGGAGTAAGAGGTGGAGCATGATGAAAGTTTATGTAACAGTCGTATAAATGTCAGTACACCTCAAGGTTTCTGTAACCAAAGCCGACCTATTTCAAGGGCACGTTTTACACACATAAAGCCAACCCAGTCTTTGTAGTTAATTTGATGCCAGAAGTACAGTTCAAAATAAATGTCATTTAGATTGGCTGCGCTCTTATCTTCTTCTAGATGAAGGTAGTTTTTAAACCCTTTGGTTATATTCTGCTTATCGTGATTGTATACAGTTTTCTTATTGGATGTGCAAATGCAATTTTTCTTTGTGCTCTTTTGCTATGTTTTTTTTGGGGTAGATGTTCATTTTTGATAACAAATGTGGGCTTCTTATCAAATCCTCACAGGGACCAAGCCTGAAGGCTACAGCCAGAGGTTCCCAGGTGGCCAAGAAGAATCTGTCCAATATTATTGCTGCCAAAACTATCAAGGTACAGAATGTGTTACTTATGCTTTAAACCATTTTTATATTATATATCTGAAGTCTTTTGCCTCTCAGTCCCTGATTTGTTTTTCTTCAGGCTGAATTTAAAGTGCAGAGTGCATCTGCTCTTCACTTTGCACTTTAATGTAAATGTTTCTCTGCCGTAACGCAAGCTTTAGAACTGAGATCTACACTTTTTCCCATATTTGGCTATATAAACTGATCATTTGATTCAGGTGAGCTGAGAAAGATGAAAGTGCCTTAAACGCGACATATATTATAAAGCTTGTGATTAGAGATGTACCGATCCGATATTAAGTATCGGTATCGGTCCGATACTGACCTAAATTACTGGATCGGATATCGGAGAGAAATAAAAAATGTAATCCGATCCATTAAATATCAAAAAAGCAGCTCACATAACTTGCGACATGGCGTAGCTCGGCTCATAACCGAGCAGTATGCGTCACGTGATAGAGCGGCGGTGGCATGCGAGATCTGTTGTCTGGTTCAGCATTTGGTGCCTCGCTACCAAACTGGCATTTCATCCCAAAGTTATCCCAGAGAGAAGTAAAGCAAGTGTGTAATCTCTAAATGTTTGTGAAGCATTCCAGCGTTAAGCTTGCCAACCGATATATGGAGCGACTGCCTCTTCTCTCTCCCTCCCTCTCCTGCTGCTACTTCAATCATGAAACTGATCAATGATCAGCTGATCGGCTTTTCTGTCAGTCCGTCTCTCTTGTTTGTTTATCGCCCACTTCGCGCCAGAAAGAGGAAACCAGCGGCTGACCAACAGCAGCACGTTTAAGATTGATAATCTGTTGTTAGAATTTATTTAATATTACTTTGTACACCACGATCTTTTTCTACTTAGCTGATGGCTGGTAACTGTGCAGGGGCGGATCTAGCAAAGTTTAGCCAGGGGGGCCGATAGGGCATGAACAGGGAAAAGGGGGCACAAAGACATACTTTTCTTATTCTCATTTAAAATGTCTAGTTTTTAATAATGAATTATCTGAACCTTACACCCAAAGTTTTAATCTGATGTAAAAAGTATAGAAGTCCATTACTGTATATAGTAACTATTAAGTCTAATATACCCTAGTAAGCTAGTACTTTTGCCTTTGGGAAAGTACCATGTGTGCAGTCTGCAGTTCTGTTGAAGAAAGATGTTGAATCTATTTAAGTATTCTTGAAAAATAATTTATTTCTGTGCATTTTTCTTTTCACACTGCATCAAATTAAAGTTGATTACGTCGATTAAGCATCATGAGGTGGAGGGTGGGGGGTGGTTCCTTATTTATTATTATTTTTTTGCTGGGAGTTTGCAACCATATTAATTTAGGTTGCTTACTCTTTAAAATACCAGAATAGGGAGGATGGAGTAGGTTTAAGTTTATTAGATTGATCAGTATTGCTGAACTATGAAATATTTTGGGTGCAGTGTATTTTTTGCATACAGGTATAACAGAGTAGCTTTAGTGTTTGCTTGTTTTGTTAAACTGGAATTTGAACTTATACAAAATGCAGCAAGATATTAAAAAAACAGTTTTAATTTAAAAAACACACTATATCAGATTTATATCGGTATCGGCCGATATCCAAATTTATGGTATTGGTATTGGACATAAAAAAGTGGTATCGTGCCATCTCTACTTGTGATTGCAGTTTAGTTGGGTTAACCTCCTGCTAGATCCCAAAGTCTAACAACATCCACTGTACCCGCACTCCCAGACAACTCTCTGAGGAGTGGCAGTGCACCGCCTCCTCCCTCCTCTCCTCTCCTATTCTTTCCTGCACAGTCACAGCACAGACCCAAAGAACACTTTGAAGTGTCGACTATTAAAAAAGTTACGCTAGCCAGACAAGATTGTCAAGCAAAATTATATGCTGAAAATCACTTTTATCTTACTGAACACTGTTTATCTTCTCCAACTGGCAAATGTCAGGGTGGAGAGTTAAACTATCCCAGGCTAGACGACAGCTTGACACGTCTGGTTAATCTACTTTAAATGAACCATGCATATACAGTATTACTCTGAAGTTATTTGACAGTATTAAGAACTTATTCAGCTGTTTATAATATGTAAGACGGTTAGAGGAGGGAGAAACACTGTGAACAGGCTTGTTGGGCTGTACTATAGATAAGTCCTCCACATCACCACGTGAAAGAATATTCTTTGTGCTGCAGTTGTCACTAAAATTAAATGCTGTTTCTTATGGAATTCATTAAAACGAAACTTAAGGCTTCTTGTTAAATACTGGAGCTTAAATCTCACGTTATTGGAATGTAGCCTGAATGTGCTGAAAAACAATATATTCATCACCTCTCGCTAACCTGCAGGACCTTACAATAATCCTGTTGTTGGTGTAGAGTACAGTACCCAGAAGCTCTCACATTGCACAAGCTGATGAAATATTTGCCAGTCTGCCAAGCGTGCGTGTGTGTGTCTGCCTGCAGTTTGTGCGTATTGTGTGCCGGTGTCAGCACTGCTGCTCTGAGCAAAAATCCTGTCAGGAGGTCAAAGAGGTCGGGTCTGGATCAAATCTGTGTCCCGCTAAAACTGACAAGTCCCAACAGCAGCGCTGTCAGGATGCCAGCTTTGGCACGGCTGTCAGTCAGCACACATCACCAGAGCCAGATATGGGCCGCTCTTGTAGGTCAGCATTAGCCTGCAAATCTGACGCATCAACGATTTGGACAGCTGCTGTGTGTTTAATGACCAGATTGTGGGAAGTTAACTTCAGAGTGTAGGGCATTCCTCGTGGCTGAAATTTGAGTCTGTTTTAATCAGTTGCTGTAGTGTTCCTTTATTTATTTATTTATTTTGTAATCTTTTTTTTAATTCTAGCACAGCAGGTGGGAATGCAGGAGGTGGGACAGAAACCATTTTTTAAAAGTTTTTAGTTGTTACCTGGGGTGATGCATTAGAATGTAACACATTATTGTGACTGAATTCAGTAATCACTTAACAGTTATTGATCAAAATATTTGGCTTGTGCTATTCAAGTTCTTTCAATCAACTGACCTTATTTTGTGGTAGAGGTTGGCTAAAAATATCAGGATGGTTTATAACCTTTCAGAAATGGAAATCTTTGCAACAAAGTCGACAAATCTATCAGATCTATCAGTCTATCAGATAGACTGATAGATCTGATAGATGTCAATGACAGACATTATGGGACTCCAGTGATCCACGGTGAGAGCCATTAGCCACAGATAGAGATACTGTAACTCAGAGCAGTGGTAAATCTTCCTTTGCCTCAAGAGCTCATCTACAGCTCATCCAGGAGGTCACAAAATAACCAAGAACAACATCTAAAGAGCAGTAGACCTCATTTTTCTCAGTTAAGATAGAGTTCATGATTCAACAATAAGAAAGAGACTGTGCAAAAATGGCTTCCATGGAAGAGTTAAAGGTGAAAACTGCTGACCGAAAAGAAAATCTTGATGATCTCCAAGACTTTTGGGAACTAATAGAGTAATCAGACAAAAGCTGAACTTTTGGAAGGTTTGCACATCATTACATCTGGCAAAAAACTAACACAGAATTTCATAAAAAGAGCACAAAAGAAATGCCATACCAACAGTCAAACATGGTGGTGGTAGTGTGATGGGCTGGACCTGCTTTGCTGCTTCAGGACGCCTTGTTGTAATTGATGGAACCATGAATTTTGCTCTCTGCTCTCTGTTCATGCCCTGCAGCTCAAGTATACAAGTCCACCTCTGATTGGACCTAAAAAACTAAAATGAAGGTTTTTAAGTGGCGTAGTCCTGATTAAAATCAGATTGAAGTGTTTTTGAATGTTCTTAAACAGGCTGTTCATGCTTGAAAATCCTTCAACGTGGCTGAATTAAAACAATTCTGCAAAGAAGAGTTGGGCCAAAATTCCTCCACAGAGATGTGAAAGACTCATTACCGGTTATCATAAATGTTCGATTGCAGTTCTTCCTGCCAAGAACCACTTATTAGGTTTATGGGCAATTACCTTTTCACAAAGGGCCAGGTAGGGTTGGATAACTTTTTTTCTCTTAATAAATGACATCATCCTTTAAAACTGAATTTTGCATTTATTCAGGTTATCTTTGTCTGATATTATTGTTTGATGATATGAAACACTTAAGTGTGACAAATACAAAGACTGTACCCTCCTCTTGTCATATGACTCCACTGTCTCTGAATTGGATAAGTGGTTAAGAGAATAGATGGTTGGATTATCTGACCTACAGTTTGTGGTCCGGCAGCTGTAGCAGAAACTGTCTCCGACAGTGACGTCACAGCAGCACACACTAGTTTTCCTAAAATATGACGCTTTGTGAGCAGGAATGAGCAATTCCAGTGTGTTTTCATATGCCGCTCTGATGTATGTGCCAGTTATCATATATAACCGTGCAGAATGACTACATGTGTATGAACACATTTGTGTTGATTCAAACAACTCCTGGGGGCTATGTTAATGCAGCAATCTTCAAAGCACATTCAGTCAGTCTGTGGGGGTTTTAGCAGTCAGATTGCAAGCAACTTTTTATATTCTAGTGTACAGCTTTCTCCATCATCATAATACTCTCTGGTGAATTTTAATATAAAGTTTCCCCAAGGCTGTTTTTAAAAAGCCTGTATATGTTGTTTAGAAATGAACTGCTTCAGGAAGAAAACATGGCACACAGAGAGAAATCAGGAGGAAAAAGCCCTGTTGAACTAATGAAACCAGTTTGTGCTGTTACTACCTAGTATACACGACCTGGCTATTAATTCCAGTAAGAAATCTGGCAGCGCAGGAGCCCTAGAGGTTTTAAATCAGTCTATTTAACTAATCTTGTTTGGAAGAGAAAATGATTATGTTGAAAGTATTTGCTGTAGCCTGGTTAACTTTGACTTACACAACTACTAGTGAACTTTCCAAAACTTCAGTTGTTTACTTTTAGATTTACCTCTAAACACTAGAACGCGATAGATGAAAGATATGTATTCCTGCTACACAGATTTGTTTTACCAAAGTTTTTCTACGTGTAGTTTTTTTTTGTTTCCAGTACTGGATACCTTCTTTAAATTTCCAGAAACCCCTCTGGTCATACTGCACAACTTACCGTGCATGTAATGTATTTGCAATGCGAGGTAGTAACTTGAAGCTTCTAATGAATCTTAAACTACCTTATGATGCAAAACCTGTTTTAATGCACTGAATATCAGACTATCAGGTGAGGAAGTGACATGCTGCTAATAATGCTGAATTTTCACTTTATCTCCACAGGTTACTTTCAAAGCAGAAGATGGAAAGCCAATGGCCATCTGCCAAGTGAATGTGGAGCCAACGCCCCATGTCGTTGACCAGACTTTCCGACTTTACCACCCCGAGCTCTGTTTCCTTAAAAAGGCCATCCGCCTGCCAGTCTGGCACGACCCTGCAGGTTGTACAGATTACCCTGGCTATCCCCCATGAGCCAAGTATTCCTCGTCCTTCAACTCATATTTCTTGCTTTCTGAACTGTGCTTAAATTAGTCGTTTGCATATATTCCAGTTTTAATCAATATATCAAATGAAGATTAAAATATACATTCAGTTCTCATACTGACTTACTCTCCTGTGTGAGCATAAATGTGAATCACATGTTCACACGCACAAGGCGAAAACAATTTTGACAGCTTATGTGGGAAATGGGAATGAGTAATGTATTCTGCCTTCACTTTATTATGTTTTTACTAAATATCAACAGAAACAACTTTTCAATATCAGTGCAGTTTCTGTCAACAAAAAGGGTAATAAGAAGAGAGAAGTATCTGGATGCAGAGCAGGAAATGAAAAGCAAGAAATAAAAGTTTAAAATCAAGAAAATGTTTGATTGGCTTTTATGACTGGCTTGATGTTCTGAACTATAATAAAAACAATTTATAGTAAATAGTAAATTGATCTTATATTTGTTTTTTCCTGCCTCTTGTTGGGAAAACCAGCTATCAACCCAGATGCTCATGTTTCTGTCCGCTGCAGTGACCCTAACATCATCTGCCAAACAAGGATGCTGGTGAGTGAATGACATTGGATTTAATTCCTTCTGCAATTAACATACAAATATTAACAGGGTTAATTACTGAACTGATAACTGTTTGGAAGGGAAAGCACTTTATTCTAGCTGCACTGGTCTCTTTGTGTGTTGTCCTCCCTGAGTGTGACCATAGATAAACAGCCAGCCAAACTTCTTTTCAAGAGCCATTAAAGTGAGCGTGCTTGCTCCTTTAATGGCTTCATTCACAGCAATCACATCAAACTGACATCACTGAATTGGAGTGAAACCATAAAGACACACACAAACAACAACAACCTCTTATTAGGTTGTCATGTAATCCTCAGGTAAATATTGTTAAGTGCTAACACAGGACACTACAAGGTAAGTATCCTATAGGTATACAATCTAATATTTACACATTGGAAAATAAGCAGGTCAAAGGCAAACATATGTCTGCATCATTATCTCAGAGACTTCAACAAATCAAGCTACTGCATACTGACAGTGTGAGGATAAAGGCCATCTCATCTCATCATCTCATCTCAAAATGTCACAAAACCATCATCAGCCAGTTCTGTTTGAAGGATTGGATTCAACATAAAGTGTAATTCTTTGAGCTTCCTTCTGACATGTTTGTCTCTTTTTTACAAAACGTAATCAGGACAGAACTCTAGCTCATTTTTGATAGATTACAAGCTCTTTTGATAGAAGAAAAGGCTTGCCCTTGTGTCGTGCCTTTACACTATTGTAGTGCCAATGTGGGGTCTTTTTTATTTTTGCCTCTTTTTCCCCTCTACTCTTCCACCTTTTATCTGTTTCTGTCTGTAGGCACCAGGAGAGCCTCAAGATGTGTACTTGAAAGTGCCAGGGAGTCCCAGTCCACACATAAAAATGTTCTTTGTAATGGTTTTCACGTATGTATTATTTACTGGCCAGACACACACACACACACACACACACGCACAGAGCTTAGCCTGAAGAAGCATTCATCTTTGCAATAATTAAATTGTTCATGCAGGCTTGAATCAATTAACTAATCAGACTGAGTTTTCATGCTCTGGCTGCCTGCAGTTCCACAGTCCATCGTCCAGTTTGCCTAATCTCCATAAGGATTATGCACACCTTGTTTTTAATGTGATATACAAATACTTGTTTTCTATTAAATATCAGAGAGCTGTCGTTTAACTCTGAGGACATGAATATAAAAGCATTTTGCCTCGTTTCACATGATTTCATTGTTTTCCTCATTTTCCTCTGTCACTTAGTGGAAATGATGGATTGCATCATGCATATGCTCATTCACATGCACTCTTTCACAAAATATATACAATCCTAACCACAGATATGTGCATAGCACTACTAATGGTACTAATGGTTATGTTTAGAACAGGAGTGTCAAACATAAGGACCAGGGGCCAGAATTGGCTCAGCAAAGACTCCAATCTGATCCTCTGGACAGCTTTGGAAAATTTTTCCAGCTGATAAAGACAACCCTTTCAGCCGTGCATAAAGTAATATACAGTATAAACAATTAAATGGCAGAAATGAAACATTATATTTTTGGTTCATTGAGAAAACATTAGCTACCAGAACCTGCACTTTGTTGTCTTATGATAAGATATCTCAGGGATTAAATGTGTAGTTAAACGTCTTTTTGCTGACACAAAGGCTCATTCGTCCGGCCCACTTAAGATCAAAGTAGGCCGTGTGTGGCCCTCGATGTAAGATTAGTTTGACATCTGTGGTTTAGAATCTTTATATTACAACGTGCTTCCATCAAGAAGAGCACATACTGTATAGCTAATTTATTTTACTAATAAAATATATTGCAGAAGACACATTGCTTCTTCATTTCATGTCTAATACTGTCCTCTAATACTGCAGTATAAACCAGTCCCAAGTGCTGTAACACAGTCATTTGGCCCCCTTGCATTAGTGGTTGAGCATTTTTTTTAATTTTTCACCCAAGTGTCGAGCAGCCAACCCGATTACCAGCAAATTACACGCAAATACATTTGTGAATTTGATCTGGATTTGATTTCTAACATTTAAAAAAAATATCTGACGATATCACTGTGAAAATATTTTAGCTTCAACCCTCCAGATGACGTGTTTGCCCTCAAAACCCCATATCACTTGAATCCTATTCCAAATAACCACAAACGCTTTATGAGAGCTGTTGTCTCAGAGCAGACCTGAGTAGGTGACTGCATCGCCTCCCACTCTGAGTCAGCTAGGGCCACTGAGACTGAATTCCTTTCATCTCAGCAGTGTGAGGATGATGTTGATGGCTCTGCTTATTAAAATGCTAGCACAGCCGTAGATCAGCCCTCCTCATCTCTTACCCCGTGCTGCACCGGCTGCATCTCCAGGGGGCCTTAGTTTAATTGTTCTTGATGATGTTTTTCCTCTGTAGTGATAAGTGGATGGCAGCGCCCTCCCAGATCTGGCAGATTTACGTGCACTTCCTGGAGCGTGTGGACGTCAGCTGTGTGACTGGCCAGCGGAGCTGTCAGTCACTCGTTCTGAGGGGAACGCAGGCTATCCGTAAGGTCAAGTGTTTCTCATCACACCCCGGCGAGATTGAGGTACGATTGTCACTAAACGCACTATTTTGAAATAGTAAACAATGTGCACATGTTCTCTGCAGCGTGGGATTCAGGCCTCTATCAAGATTTAAAGATTCATCAAAACTAAAATCAACTCACATGTCTTCTAGTGAAGTCATTATTTTATTAACCTGAGATTAAAAAAAAAAAAAAGTGAAGAAAAATGTTTTAAAGTGGGCTTTTTATGCTCATTTCACACTGCACATTTTTATTCTTAGATTCTACTAAAGCACCTTTGAATGATTCACTCCTCAAAAGACTTTGTATTTACTCTATACCTGGCCTTGGTGCAACCCCTGTGTTCATTTTCTCTCTGAAACAAGCTGTTTTAGCTCCCATCCCCTTTAGTTTAAGTCGCCTTTCTTCTGATTGGCTGTCCGTTACAAAAAAATAATGTAGTAACAACACATTTAAAAAAAAAAAAAAGCAGGTCGGTAAAGCTTCTTTGTGCCACTTGGATCCACTTGTCTAATAGACATAGCCAAACTGACCCTCTTCTGTAGCTCAGATCTTGTGTGCATCACAACCATTGCAGTAGAAAATTGTTGCTTTGTGGCAGATGTGTGAAGTGAAAGAAAAATAACATGTATTTTTGCTTTTTTGGATGACAGCTGCCCTTTAAGTGCTGGAGCATCGTGCTCCTGCTGATGTTGTTCTGACTCTCTGTTAGTCAACTGGATTTTGGATGAGGTCTTGCTTCCCTTAGGCTTTATGTGGGTCCCTTTAGGATCCTGTTGCACTTAATGTTTAAAATTAATTTTTGCACATTGGGCTCATTTAGTTCCATCGGTCCGGTTTTGGTTTTAGACCCACGAAGACCTCTAGTGGAGAGCTCCGTTCAATTCTTTATGAGTCCCAGGAATCTAGTTATTTAATACAGCGTTCATACCACTTCAGCTGAATATATAATTCTTGTTTTGAGTCAAGTTGAAAAGAGATCAAGAGCATGCAACCAGCAGTAGTAGTCTGTGGTGATGAACTATGCGTTACACCCTCTCTACCACCCGTACACATTCCCTGTCCTGTCACTCTCTGTTTCCCCCGCCACTTAACATTAGCTTGTGGTTCAGAGACTGGAGCAGCATCTTAGTCATCAAGGGTGCTTGGGTCTGGATGCATTTTTTATATGTGAAAGTGGCATGTTCGAACTAAAATTAGGCTTTTACTGTATTGTGTTCTTTTTCAATTGGACAAAATCCGACTGATGCAGACGACACTCAACATACAGGACAAAAAAAAATGCATAAATCTCACTTATCTAAAAAAAAATGTTGAGGGATTTATTCTTGACAAATGATCTTTTTATCGTGAGCAATTTTGAAGTTGCTCATCTAAAGTGATTTAATGCAAATTGTTCTCTTAGCAGCAAAAGGAAAAAAAATGGAAGCAATTCCTTCCCTTATAATACCTCCAGTTTAAGATTTGAATCATTGTCAAGAACATGCAAATGCAGATTGACAGCATAATAGGTCTTTTTATGGGGTTTCATTTCATTTTATTAGGTTCCCTCGTTACTTCCTGTCTTCATGCCAGATCATGTCGGGACCCAGTTTGATACAATTTGAAAAAAATTAGCAGTGGCTTTTATGCACTCTGAACATGTGAAAATATGCTCCAGGAGTGTCACATTGCCCTCTATTTTTAATAGATTGTTTCTTATTCATAACTGAGTACAAGAGTAGAGGGAGCATGACAATACTTCTTCCTCAGAGTTGGAATAAAAGGGCATTTTATAGCATTCATGGAGAAAAAAAGAGAAGTGATAGACTGTCACAACCACCACGGGTGCATACAGTATGACCCAAACATGTTTTACCTTTAGAAATAGGGTACTGGCTGAAAAAGCGACAGATGTATTTTTAAAGATTTCGGCGTACGCATGAGCAGCTGCTTTGATCTGACTCGCGGCAGGTTAGCTCACAGTGGAATGCATTGGAGGAGTTCTATAAAGCAGGATAAAGCTCAGCGTCAGTGAATAGCTTTGCTTTTCTCAACAGATTGAAAAGGAGCTGCACAGTAAATCTCATTCCCACATTCTTATTTCTGTCACTTTCCTGCCTCTACTTCTCTCATTTCATTGTCTGCCTCCCCCCTTTTTTTATTGAACCTCATTCACCCTTTCTCTCACCCACTCTCCTTTAATCTGCACACTTCCTTTACCTTCCTCTGACTCTGTTAAGCATCTTTTCCATTAATTCTGTCCCTCTTCCATTTCTTATTAAATGTATCTCTTCTCTTTGAACACTGTCACATTCTTTTTGTCACTTGGTCGACACATTTCTCAGTCCACTTGCCAAACCCAATAAACTTTAATGGCCTTTGCCTTCTTTTTAGGTGGACCCAGCGGGTGTGTTTGTTTTGCCTCCTGCAGCAGTGCAGGAGCTCCAGCTGAAGGTGCAGCCATGGCAGGCTGGCAGCCGCTTTCTGTACGTGAACGCGGTAGATGTGGAGCAGCAGCGGCTGGTCACCGCGTGGCTGCTCTGTCTCAATGTTCACCGTCCTGTGCTGTCCAAGGTAGGACCCTAAAAAAAATCTTGTGTTTTTATCGTTTCCTCATATGGGTATCGGCCATCATTATCCAGTGGGGCACATTTGGCAACCCGGGTTTTTACCCTTTTCTTCACTGTGTCAGCAGCAGCAGCAGCAGCAGAACAGTGTGTTAAATACAGTTCCAGGTGTCTGTTTGAAAGCCAAACACTACAGCACGAAAGCGTCAGATTTGCAGACCTGCTCATGACACCGCTCTGCTGCAAATGTGGTTGATGTGTTAATTAAAGGTCTCCCTTGAACTTGAGCGCTCCCCCTCCCAGTCATTAAAGGACAATGTTTTAATCATTTTTGCACTGCTGTTGGTTAAATAACAAAAAGCATTTCTCTGAAAAAAGCACTAGCTAAAGCTAGAAGCTTGATTCTGCTTAAAGGTAACATGCTAACCCTTCCCAGGCACCTACAGGAGCTCAGTCATTCATCTTTTTCGAAAAGCAGGACAGTGTCTACCAAGCAGCTAGCTGCCTAGCTTGGTAACTTGTACGGCAATAATCTACCACAATATCAATACAATAAAAGTGTTTGTGCCACCTAGTTTTGTCTCACCAGTGTTGTAGAGTATATTTCATTATCAACCTTTTTGGGATTTGGGATTTTCCAACTCTTTGGACTCTCCTGCTCTGTACTCGTAACATTAGCATTGTGAGCACTGTGTGCATTTAGTCAATGACCTAAATTTGCCTTTCAAATGTGTTCCTTATGCAACAGTGTTGCGTTAATAAACTGCATTATGGTTGCCTCTCATTTTATCATCACTTTGTGAAGCTCTAGTGATTTAAAAGGGAACCCCCAATTTTACATAACACTGGGAGTAATACTGCCTATGCGGAAAGAAGATTACCAGCTATCATCTGCAGCTTTCCAGCAGGGGTAACCATTACTAACCTAACACACCACAATCTACCAGCAAACTGGCTTTGGCTCTGAAGGATTCTGGACATGCGTTTGAAGGATATCAGTGTATGAAATAAAAAAAATATTTAAGAGGAAGACAGAAGATTTGACATCATGATTTCATTTTTATAGTACTTGTATTTGTAACAGATTCAATACTTGAATCATCCGGGTACTTCCCAAGGCCAGCTCAACATTCCCAATCCCTTTATAAAGAGCAGCAGCCCAGTGCTTAGATCCAATTGTCTTTAATAATGCTCTTCTCTGCCTTTCTCAATCAAATGTCTAATCAATTGACTGTGTACCTAACTGGCTGACTGGATTATGCTTTATGCATTATAGGTAAAGTACTAAATTCTTCTTTTGCCTGTTGTGTACAGAACATATTTCTTATGCACTACACAGCAGAAATATACATTTAATCAAATGAAATCAATTTAAGTTGATCAAATATCCACTTCTCCTAAAATGCTAAACAATCAAGTCATTGACAACAATCACATTTTCTCTGACAACAAAACAAAGAAAATGTAATGCTTAAAGGGTATTGCAGTGGTTATTTATCATCTCACATTGCATAAAGTTATCTTGCTTTAAGTCAGGGATTGCCAAACATTACTTTAAAACCATGAAATAAGCATCTGAAGCCAGTCTTGGCCATAGGATGGCTGCATGTCTTCCCTGTGTGGTGACCTATCTAGGTTGGATTCCCAGCTGTCAAAGAGTGAGAGGCAGGGCACAACCTGGACTGGTTGCCAGTCTATTGCAGGGCTAACACAGAGAGACAGACTCACGTTTACACTTATAGCCAATTTAGAATTGACAGTTAAGCAAATGAGCATGACCTGTGGGTGGAAGCTGGGGTACATGGAGAGGACCCATGTAGGCACAGAAAAAACATGAAAATTCGGCATAGAAAGCCACCAGACAGTTGTTGAATTCAAATCCAGGATCTTCTTGCTGTCAGGTGTATGCCAAACACTGTAGGAAAGTATTTCTTTCAGTGGACATCCCTTTACAGATGCTCATTAGTGGTAGTGGTAGTGTAGTGGTTAACACATTTGCATTAAATGCAAAATACCCCTGGTTTGAGATTGGCAGGAACACAAACCCAGCTTTAAGGGATCATAGGCTAGCGTACTCTTAGTGCCAGTACCAAGACTGGATAAAAGTGAGGGAAGCACCAGGTGTAAAATCTGTGCCAAATGAAACATGCGGATCCATCCACTGTGGCCGCTGTACAAATGCTCATTACACCAGTTCACAGGCAGCCAGCTTATCCTGCCAGCTTTGTACCATTACTTTGAAGTATCAAATCACATTCAGATCACACTTACAAACTGTTCAAGTTCATTTACTCTTGCAGTTTCACTGTAGGCAGCCATGGGCTTCCTTTTGTTGGATACTTCATCAAATCATCTGGTGCACTTGGATGAATCCTGCAGTTTTCTCAGCTCTTGTTTTTAGACATTTCAATCCCTCCCTCATTCCTCTGTGCCCAAGAAGGTTTGATGCTATAACGTGTGTGTGTGTGTGTGTGTGTGTGTGTGTGTGTGTGTGTGTGTGTGTGTGTGTGTGTGTGTGTGTGTGTGTGTGTATTTGCAGGCTTTTGAAGTATGCGTTCCAGTTGGCGGTGGACGTGGCAGTTCCAGAAAAATCACCTACACCAATCCGTACACCAGCAGCCGTACATTCCTGCTTCGCTCTGACCATCCAGATCTGCTCCAGTTCAAAGAGGATAAATTCCAGGTAAAATGAGACTGGAGGCCGTCCACGTCTCTTACCCCCATTAAGAGTAAAATCAATACTTTAATTAGTGACTAGAAGGAAAGAACCCTCCTCCTTAACAAAAGCTGCTCAGATAGTTTTGTTTCACGGAGTAATGGTACATATGTTGCTATGATGGTGTAACTGATGTCAATAACATTAGCTTTAACCAGCGGTGCTACTGACCACGTATAATCTGACACACTTTGACTAAAACGAAACTCTTTTTGACAGATTTTAGAAAAAAACTAGGCTAAAGTGCTTCCTGTGTGTCTAAGCAGTTAAGTCTTCTGACATTCTGATGGAGATTTCATCTACAGCCGATATGATGGAGCTGCCGTGTAGGAGGCAAGCGGTTAGATATTATTGTACTGGATCTTTTTCCCCAAGTTTCTTCTGGAGATTTTAGCCTGGTATCAGGCCCTGTCATCAGCTTTCATGCCCTCCCAGTCAAAATTATAAATGGGTTATGGCATAACAACGCTACTGTTTTGACCAAAAGGCTTATTGTAGAAAATATGAGTGTATGAGTCGTGAATATACAAAGCAATACTGTTGACTTTCTTGTCATCCTGACAGGTGAGTACAAGACATCAATACTTTCTAGTCTTTTATGTTGACCGCTCATTCCTCCGTAAATGGCTTCCTTGTCGGCTTTCAGAACTGAATGCAAAGAATATTACAAAGTCATTAGTGCTGCTGTTTTATTATTGTGCGGTCAGCCTCAGTGTCTCTAAAAGCTGATTTGCTCACATTCAGACATGAAACACTGCTGTCATTGCCTTTAATTTAGTGAGGTGTGATAAAATGCTAAAACAAATGAGAAACTATCATTTTAAATTAAGAAATAAATGAATGAGAGGCGAGGGGAGCCTGTTTTCACATAAACTATTAAAGAGTCTCATTGTTGTTGGCCAGAAGACACTGCATCAATTAGACAGGAAGGGTGAGCCAAGTGAAAAACAGCCCATTGTTTTTTCCATCTTGTCAGTGAAGCTCCAGGTGTCTTATAAAGAATTTACCATGCCTGTGGCATTAGGCAAATGTGGAGACACTTTTCTCTTTTTTGACATAACTACCTCACTGTGATAAAACCAGCTGTCAGGAGGAAAGGCGAAGCAGAGATCAATACTGCCATGCTTGTGGGAAAGATTACAGCATAAATCCCTTAAATTGACCCATATTTCTGTTGTTGGCTATTACAGAGAGTAGAAGGAAATATTTCTGGTCAATCTACAGTAGTGAGAAAGTAACAAAAAAACACCTGTTAAAGATCTACCTCACTGTGATGCCTGAACAGAAAAACAATCACAACATACAAATAAAAAATTCTAATACTAGACTTTCCACAGAGGCAGTCAGGAGGTTAGAACAACTGGTGCTTCCTCATTTAATAATTGTGTTTTAGACATGCCTGAAAAGGAGATGCCCACAGCGATGATAAGCATTAAAACAGTGTGGATAACCATTTGCTCCATATATGGGTCATTTTTGTCCTGAGAAATGTTTTTATTTTTGAGTCAGATCAGTAAAATACCTTCAAATCTAACTGAAATACACTCTGTTTATTATCTAATTACTGCATGGAAGAAGGAAACTAATTGGATACTGAAATGAGGTCACCGGAGTCACAAAACATGCGATTAAACACTTAGATGCGTATTTCCATGTGAAAGAACCAGAGCTCACTATTTTTGCATGGCAGTTGTATTTAATTTGTAAAGTAGGTTCTCTGTATATCTTAGGAGGTAAGGGAACAATCAATACAGAACAGTATCACAATATTGTGCATTGCAACGTTGTATTGATACACAGATACCAAATAAATTGTATTAAAGAAGTTAAAGCATAAAAAACAGCTGAACAACTTCTGGTGTCTAAATGTTGCCTAGAGCCTAAGATTAATCACAAGGCGATACCTGGGTCACCTGATAGGAGGTGACCTTTCTGCAAACAGTCGCAGTCTGACCTGGGCTGGCTGCAGTCACTCTCAGAGAGATTGTTGAAGGTTTGCAAATAATTGCTGTCTCATTTATAAATGCTCAGGTTTCCAAACATGTTGCCATCAGTCTGAATTGAGGGGATTCATTTCAACTGGCTGCCAGCTGGTAATAATCTGGTTATATTCATATAGAACGGTTGCTGACGTAATAAGTAAATAGAATTATGTTAAATGTGAATTTCTGTCTATGTAGACAGCAACAGATATGTGATTTTCAATAATTTCTTACAACTATTTGTTGTACTATCAGTAACTCACAATATATATTATTGCAGTATATTGCAATAATATATATTGTGAGTGAAGTATTGTGATAATATTGTATTGTGAGATGTCACCTTTGGTATATATTGGTTTCAGTTTTTTAAATGTGTTGTAGGATACGTATTTTTTCACTCTGAGGCATTGTCTTCATCTCAGAAGAATGAGTGGGGGTTTACATTCAGAAGTCTGGCTCTGTTACCGTGGCTACATGAGCACAGTGAAGTATATATGGTTAATCTAGTGTAAATGATCTAGTCTAGAAAAAGGGAGTCACATCTATAACTGGTTTACAGCTCTAATAATGTTAACAGATAACATCAGACAGTGTTATTGATCCCTGTCAGGAAAGTCATTTAACCCATCCTAAGCATTAGGAGCAGCAGGCGGCCACAGCGTAGCACCTGGGGACCAGCGGCTAGTTAAACCCAGAGCTATGGTCCAGGGCACACCGATGGAATTAACAGCATGTTTTTGATCGTGGGAGAAACCAGAGCAAGCACAGGAAGCCATGTCAGTTGCTGTGAGGCAACAGTGCTAACCACTGAGACACCGTGCTGCCAAATCGGTCTCAGTGACTGCCATTTATTCAGGGTTTTTATCTTGTGTACAATGCAGTTCAAAACAAAAATGATGGATTTATTATTAAACATGTGAATGGGCAGACAGGTCAGCTTTAATAAGAAAAAAAAGATAAAGATCTAAATAAAATTATGTGTTATTTTTACTATGTTCAGATTGGAGGGGGAGAGAGTTACACCATCGGACTGCGGTTTGCCACGAGCCAGAGTCCCGGATCAGTGGACATCTTGGTCTACGTGAACAACCTGGAGGAGAAGACGGAGGAGACGTTCTGTGTGAAAGTAAACTATTCATGAAGTGAAAGTTGTTTGAAAAAACAAGTAGAAGCTTCAGTGGAAATGTTGACTGTGCTGTACTTTGTAATATACTTTAAGAGTGTGAAAGAAACTGAAACTTTCCTGGCTCTTTTGTCATTTTGTATTAGATTATTCTTCAAGAAAATAAAACTTTGCAACACTGAGTGTTTTTCAGTCTTCTCATACAAACTTGTTTATTCTGGACTGCGTGACCAAGAAGTCTGAATGAAATTTGTTACAATAAAATGAGGTCACGTTGCAGGAATCAAACATGTTGAATAGAATCGCCAGCTTCCTTTCTAAACAAAACAAAACAAAACTGACTAGAAAATTTTTATTTGCTAAATTATGCACTAAACTTAAAAGTACTGGGAGCTATAAACTGGGTGCAAAGCAGCCTGAAAAGTAGTAAATGATGTTGTAAATTTGCTTTGTTTCATAATCAGCAAAGTAATGCATGCAATCTGCAATTAAGGTGTCAAGGTTGATTCCCACTAGTGAGCTGTCCTCATCCAAAAAGCCTGGCAGTTCAACCCCAGCCATCCGAAGGTGGGCCGAGGGTGAAAGCAATAACATTTTATCGACTTTAATTACCCAGCAAACCCACTTGAATGCCACTTGATGGCCGAGTTTTAATCTAAGACAAGCCGGGGGTCTGCACTCCTCGTCCCCTCACCTCCCAAACAACTTCTCCTCATCACTGGCATTATTAGAAACAGCGCCGTAATGAAGTATGATTTTCCAGCGAGGCGCACATCTCTTCACATCGCCCTCATTAACACCAGCACCCTTTTAAACCCTTCATGCTCTCCCTCCTGCTTGTTCTGCCATGTCTCTCTCTATTGGAGGTGCTGAGAGGGAGAGAGAGAGAGAGGAGGACCGGAGACGGAGAGAAGGCTGTGCATATTGTGTTATGTAACAGAGTTACACAATCCCTCCACCCTCTGCACCCCCCTCCATACTTCCTTCATCCTTGCTTTCTCTGTCATTAGAATGCAGGCTGCAAAGTAAGCCTCACCAGCGCGGCAAAGCCTAATAAAACGAAGACAGCAGCCAAGCCTAGTGCACTTCATCTTTACCTTCTCAAAGCAAAAAAAAAAACAAAAACCCAAAAACATCCTTTGTGTATTATGCATTTCATGTTAATATGGTCACAGCTTACAAATATACACATTTAAGGCTGTGTAACCACCGACATGGATGGGTTCCTATATTTAATTAAAGTTTGCCTTAATACAAAAGCTAAATGCCATACGGACGAGGTGCTGGCTGGTGCACACGTTCCTCCTGTTTCATGCTGAAATTTTGAGAGACTAGAAATTGAGTCCATTCTGTGTCGATGCATTCAAAAGTTCATCTGAGGCTAACGTGCGACCGGCCGTCTGATCTGCCCCATAAATGAACCACTGACTTAATCAGAAATTATTTAATCAGATTTTATTCAACATAACATCAGATTTTTCCTCAAAAAGAAAAAAAAAAACAAAAAAACGTGCCAATTTTGTTTTGTTTTGCTCTAACCAATCAGTGGATTCCTTCCACATGCACAGCTGCACACCATCCCATGTAGAGGCTTTAAAACCCAACCCTATCCCTTAAATGGCGCGGCAAGTGACTTCAGTTTTCCATTCACTGCCCTCACAGCGGGTGTCTGTTGGTGAGCTGTCCCACGTGTCTCTGCCTGTGCGTGGAAAAGATTTCCTCCTCCCATCCATCCTAATCTGGCACAAAATAGTGCATAGCATCTCCGATAGGAATGGGGTGGTGTTTTCTGTTTGTGTGAAAGTGTGGAAAAGAAAAAAACAAAACCCTTCCCTCTGTTGGTTTTAATGCCTGGATCCTGGTTGGTGCAGCAGGCCCTTCGGTGTGAGCTGCATGGCTGTTCTCTGAGCGTGGGGCAGAGCTGCACTGACACCTTATTAGTGGTGCCAGTCCAGTTGTTGTCAGTTCCTCCTGAAGGAGCACAGACACCCGCCACAACAACTCACACTGTCTGCTCACCTTGTTAGTGTGGTTAGACGGGTCCTGTCTTGCTGCCCGAAGTCAAGGCTGCCTTGATGGTTTGCTGGGTGGAAGCGTGCCCATTGTTGCCCTGATTTAGGAAAAAAGGGTGGGGAGAAAAAAGCAGGCCTACCTGCTGGTGCATGTCTCTGTGTTAGTGTGGTCTTTTGTGAATGTGTGCGTGTGTAGGTGCCTGGCCTGAGCCAAGTAAGTGGGTGCATGTCTGTGAAAGCATACAGCGACGCAGGTATCAAAGAGCTTTGTAACTGAAGGAATATGCAACCTAGCAACAAGCCCTCCTCCTCATGTACACCGCTGGTTTGGATCGGCACTCGTGCAGCGGCGAGAAGAGTTTGTTATTATTACTGCGGTTCACTTGAAACGGAAAACACACACATTACAGCAAAGGAGCTAATGATGGTTTTTCCCTACTGGGGGAAAAAAAGAAATACTGCAATAAAGAAAATTCAAAGATTCACTTCTTCCCACACCTGGATGAACGATGCCACGGCAGTTTTTTGGTTTTTTGTAGCTGTGAAAGGCAAAACGTCTGCTGTGGCATCACTGATTGGGGTGTGGCTCGAACTGCACGAATTTTGAAGCTTTCAAGCAGCAGGCTTGAAGTGCTTTTGACATGGGGATTTATGTAAACAGTCGAGGTTCTTTAATAAACATGAAATTGTGACATGAGGTGCAAGAAGGAGCTCTTAATGAACTGAAATTCAATTACCTCATTACTCGTCTCAGCAGGACCCTCCCTCAGCCATGACTGCTGAGCACAGAGGGAACATGATTTTCTGAGGGAGCAGACGCTGTTCCTGCCACTGCAAACCTGGATCTGTCCAAATTCAAGACAGTTCTCAGTAGATGGCAGCCTTACACATACAGCTCAGTTGTTTTGCCATTCTTCCTTTCCTCTGAGGCTTTAGTGAATTCAAGAGCTTGTATAAGACTCCCCCCATTCTGATATCATGAAACACAAATAAACCAGCATGTATAACCTTTTAGTTATTTAAAAAAAATAGATCAATCACGTTTGTTCTCTTTACTTATCTGTGTGAAACCTTTACAATCAGTCCATCGAATTTCATATAGAGATAGGTCAGAATTGACTTACCAGAGAGTTAATCAATAGGGGAGAATTTCCTTGCAATGGGTGCCATTAACCTGATAGTCCAGAATGAATATGGACTTTAACGGGTTTCATAAAAGGTCATTTTCCTCACTTTTTTAGTAGAATGAAGAATGAAGAATAAAGAATAGAGAACCTTGAACGGGTTACAACTAGAGATGGACCTATCCGATATTAGGTATCGGTCCGATACTGACGTAAATTACTGGATCGGATATCAGAGAGAAATAAAAAATGTAATCCGATCCATTAAATTAAAAAAAAAGCACCTCACAAAACTTGCGACATGGCGTAACTCGGCTCATAACCGCAGCATGTAGGAGCAGTGTGTGTGTATTTGTGCTACCAAACCAGCATTTCATCTCCGATGAAGTTATCCCAGAGAGAAGTAAAGCAAGTGTGTAAGTTCATCTCTGAATGTTTGTAAAGCATTCCTGCGTTAAGCTTAACAACCGATATATGGAGCGACTGCCTCTTCTTGCTGCTACTTCAATCATGAAACTGATCAATGATCAGCTGATCGGCTTTTCTGTCACGAGTCCGTCTCTCTTGTTTGTTTATCGCCCACTTCGCGCCAGAAAGAGGAAACCAGCGGCTGAACAGCAGCAGCACGTTTAAGCTTGATAAGCTGTTGTTAGAATTTATTTAATATTACTTTCTAGACCAGGATCCTTTTCTAAGCAGCTGACTGCTGGTAACTGTGCAGGGGCGGATCTAGCAAAGTTTAGCCAGGGGGGCCGACAGGGCTTGAACAGGGAAAAGGGGGCACAAAGACATACTTTTTTTTCTTATTCTCATTTAAAATGTCTAGTTTTTAATAATGAATTATCTGAATGTTACACCCAAAGTTTTAATCTGATGTAAAATATATAGAAGTCCATTACTGTATATAGTAACTGCTAAGTCTAATATACCCTAGTAAGCTATAGTACTTTTTCCTTTGGGAAGGTACCACCTGTGCAGTCTGCAATTCTGTAGAAGAAAGATGTTGAATCTATTTAATTATTCTTGAAAAATAAATTATTTCTGTGCATTTTTTTTCACACTGCATCAAATTAAAGTTGATTACGTCGATTAAGCATCATGAGGTGGGGGGTGGTTCCCTATTTTCTTTGCTGGGAGTTTGCAACCCTATTAGTTAGGTTGCTTAATATTTCTGCGAAGTACTCTTTAAAATACCAGAATAGGAAGGATGGAGTAAGTTTAAGTTTATTAGATTGATCAGTATTGCTGAACTATGAATTATTTTACAGGTATAACAGAATCTCTTTAGTGTTGTTGTTTATTTAAACTTGAGTGTGAACTTATACAAAATGCAGCAAAATATTTAAAAAACAGTTTTATTGATTTAAAAACACACTATATCGGATTCATATCGGAATCGGCAGATATCCAAATTTATGATATCGGTATCGGACATAAAAAAGTGGTATCGTGCCATCTCTAGTTACAACAGTGAATAAAGTTCTATAAGTACTAGATAAACAAGCAGAAAGTGTTTAGCATTAGCCACCTAATACCCGTCACCCACCAGAACCCCAGTCATTTTGATTATATAGCTTTTAATACACATATGGTTTTCTTTGATTTAGCTCTCAATGTTTATTATAATTAACTGGTGCCATTATGAGTCTTTAATTTACCAAACACCATAGCAAAATGCTAGCACTTTGTGAAGAAAATTACCGTCATTATACTAAATAAAAAAGGAAATGGGATTATTTTTGTAGCTTTTATATTTCAATTCTGATATTCTGAAATATTTTTTTCAAAACTAAAATAAAACACAGTAGTGTGAAAAAGAAAACTGAGTACACCTCATGATTCAGTAGCTTGTAAAACCAAATGCATGACTGTTTGACTTTTTCAGACACACGGTTGTGGCCCACTCATCTTTACTGCAGGCATTCGTTCATGCACAGCTCTTTTAAGATATACTGCGGCAGGATTTCTAATCAGGTTGAGGTCTGGACTTGGACTGGGCTATTGCAACATCTTGATTCTTTTCTTTTTTTAGTCATTTTGCTGTAGATTTTCTTTTGTGCTTTGGATCCTTGTCCTGGTGCTTCAGCCAAGCTTCAGCTGTAGCAAAGCTGGCCTCTTAAACAAGCCCAAATCATGACTGCTGTCCACCGTGTTCGACAGTTGGTATCAAGCATGTGTGTCTGGTTTTCGCCAAAAGTGGAGCTGTGGATAGTAGCCCAACATCTTCTTGTGTGTTCAAAGCATATTGTTGCAGAGGTTTTGTGGTTTGTTGAGATGTAAGTTTACAAACCTAAGCTGCATTGCCAATTTCTTTTTAGAGAAGAGGCTTCTGAACAGGTGCTCACTTATTAGTGATCAGTTAATCAAGTGTATTTGATTAGTAGCACCTGTGCGCTACTTAAACTCATCCCTAACCCTGGAAACGGTACAAGGGTGTACTTCTGTGAAATGGCTTTTATAATAAGTGAATAGATTTGCATAAATTCTACACTGTAAATAAAATGGGGACTTAGACAAAGTTTCTCTCCTTCTCCTCTCTGTGGACTTGATGTGATGCTGCTCTGATGTGTAAGTGGATCAGCTGTGACTTATATATTGTATTAGCCTGGCTCCATTTTCAAATGTGTTGACCACCAAAAATAGGACTGGTCTTGTTTCTTTAATTAGTAGTTATAAGTGGGACTAAAAATGTTACATTTGATAAATAGGACAGCTTTAAGCTACTTTCTGTGCCCTGGGAACATAACCATGCTTAAAAGAAGTCAAGAGAAATGATCAGAAATCTCTGGAAGAAACAAGAACAAACTACAAAGTAATATCCAAAAGTTTTGTGGAATGATAACTTTGCACTTCTTAAACCTTTATTGCAACGAGTTTTATTTTATGCATTTAATCTTTGAGATTAAAAATGCAATTATGTAAAGTTGCATAAATTAGTAGCACACACAGACACATACATCAGTTAAGCAAAGTCAATAAAAATAAAACTGAAACAACTCAAATATATACACTTCACTGTAGACAAAACAACAACAAATACCTTGGTAAAGGTAACTTGTAAGTGGAGGTTTTCTGAATGAAATATTCACCTGTGTGTTACATTTCAACTGGTGGTTCACACCTGTTGCTGTATATAGTCTTTGTGATCTTGCTGTTCATGCATGGATGCATCATTTTTGACAATTAGTGCAGAGTAAGAGCAGAATTTCTCTCATCAAATGAGGTAAAGGCTTTAACCTGCTCTACCTGTGACTCAAAGTGGCCACGCCCCTATCTTTAGCTCCAAAGATTCAAGATTGAGTTTCAAACATCTGTAACACACAGATTCTAGGTCTGACCAACTGTCTCAGCCGTGGGCAACAGTTGACCAACGAACCGATGAAATTCTAAAGGATAATTTATTAGAACAAAAATAAAAAAAATGAAAGGATAAAATAGTCCCATGTCCCACTTGCAAAAGGGATAAAACACACAGTACAAGTCAGATGTACTTTACATGTTGACCACTTTAACAGGGATCAGCAGTTGTCCTCCAAGACCCACCACCCTGTAAGTAGAAGGCAAGTAATCAGCGTCAGCAACCCAACTCTGCCTTTTGGCTGCAGCATATAGGGCCTGGCCTGCACAGAGAGCAAAATATCACCATGTCTTCATTAAACAATTAACAGAGCAGCAAACTATCCATCATTAACATATTTAAATCAAGTCATCTTAGATCTGGCCATATAACTTGCACAGAGTGACAAAATATCACAGCAGGGTTTGGGCTAGTAAGTAGACTAGAGTATCAGCACAATCAAATACACCTGCCTTCAATTAATCCAACCCCATCGCAGCCATTGGCTCACAGCAAATGTAACACACAAAACCATTCCCAAACCAGTGCCAACTTCCCACAACAAACATGGAGATGAACTGTTACTGGCAACATTAGGCTACAATGTCACACATGTTCTGCCCTCATGATTGTTGTGAAGGGGTAAACATGCTTGTGTCTATTGGGGATTTTCACACACGGATCTACTGCAGTTGACTTGTTTCCTTAACCAGCCAAGAGTGGCCACCTCAGTGCAGTGCAGCTGTTGATGTAGCTGCTTGCTCTCTTGTTGGTACCCGAGCAGTTCTGTGACTATTTCACGACCTGACCAAAATTTGAACTCGGCTGTAACTATCACAGTTTTATTAGCACACAAATAAAGCACATTTGATTTAAATCATCCCTCAGTCATTCTTCCAGCACCACTCTCGGAGCAAACTTATCAGATTGTTGTTTGTTTCATCCACGGCTAGTGTTGACCTGTCCCTCGAGCAACCCCTTTGACTAATTTTATCTGATAATATAAAAAGACAAACATTTTCTTTTCCTCAGCTGCCGGGTCGATGTTTTAACTAACACTGACTGTTCACCGAGGAAGATGGGGGCAAGGGTATTTTAAGGCCATTTAAGTGCGAGGAGATATGTTGATGGGCGTGTTGCTACAGGGTGGAGATAAAAGAGAAAACACAAAACAGTGAGCAAGAGTTTATTAAATGTCAAGAAACCACATAGAGGTTCATAGTTTGTATTTTGATGCCTGATGCTTCACCATCAATCATTCATGTCAGCCCTGGCAAGGTAAGAAGCATTTATGCAATAGAGGCTGGTAGCCTACTTGGTATGAATATTTGCTTGGATTTTTATTAGTAACCATGGCACTGCATTTTGCTACAGCTCAAGTCTTTTTGACCTGCACCCTCTGCTGCAGGACCTCCTGCTGTGGTAATTCAGAGATGTCGTAGAGGGGAATGAGAAATTAAGTTTTTTTTTAGTCGCATAGCTTCTTTTGGTGGCACTTGACAGGACACATCAGTAGGAAAAAATATATGAAAACTCATTTTGGATTACAAATCATACAGTACCATTTCAAACAGGTCTATCACGGTGTTGTATATTTCTATGGCTCTTTATACAGTAAGTGTGTACTGCAGGTAGCACTAATGATAAGTGGCTAAACGAATGAAATGATGTACAGTATTGTGCAAAAATGTTGAGCCGCCCCTCATTTCTTTATATGATGCTCTTGATCAATAGGTCTCCAGGTTTTCTGAAGGTCTTTCAGGGTTTTCTTCCTTAAAACTGATCTTTGAATCACTCAAGAGTTGAACCACTGACAGCTTAGCAAAGAGCCAATTTTAAACTGTATCTTTTTTATTTGCAGTCTGTCACTAAAACATAATTTGTTCCACTTTATTTAGTTGAACCTACACATAATAATAATAATAATGATTATAAAATACCAAAGTATCAATGAACAGTATCTGAAAGTCACACACTTAAAAATAGTAAAATATCCAGATCTGACTCCATTTATCCATTTATTGTTCACTGAAGCCTCATCAGAAATAGCCTGAGTAGAAGGGAAACAGGGAGAGACGTCTGAGGTATGCCACGTTACACGAGAACTGGACTGAAAGTCAGTGTCAGCAGGTCTTATTGAGGTGATCAATCAGCATTTGATCAAATAAGAGTTCAGACTGTGTTGAAGAATACAGCTGGTGGTACCAAATACTCGCTAAAAACAACCTAAACAGCTCAGTTTTTACTTTATTCGTTGCTTCTTTGTTTGACTTTGTTTCCCCGTGTGTTTGTACATATTTCACCTATTTTCCTTGCGAAATTTATCTCAAGAGCTTGAGCGGGTCGTCTTTGAATCAGAAGGCTGGTGGTTTGATTCCTGTAGTTTTTGGGCAAGAGAAAAAAGTGCTTGTATGTATGTGTGTGTGGTTGGGCGAATGAGAATTGTAGTAGAATAGAGCTTTGAGTGCCCAAATTGAGTAGATAAGCAGGACACAAGTACCAGTCCACGTATCAAATCGGGATGACTGGAGACTTTTGCACAGTACTATACTTATAAGGAGACATATCCTCTATTAACTGGGTCAGTGGTTCGTTAATGGTAGTAGTCACCTCTACAGTAAGTCTCCTTGAACACTTTGTCAACCGTATCTGCTCCTGTGCTGTTGATGACTTTGAGCTGGATCGTCAGCTAAAAACC
This sequence comes from Mchenga conophoros, assembly GCF_057382185.1. Taxonomy (NCBI): domain Eukaryota; kingdom Metazoa; phylum Chordata; class Actinopteri; order Cichliformes; family Cichlidae; genus Mchenga; species Mchenga conophoros. The sequence continues at coordinate 9,547,492 of NC_140545.1, forward strand.
AAAATTGAGGCTGTAAATTAGCTCAAGTAAAGAAAAGAAAAAAGCAGAGCTACGCCGACTGCTGTTGAGGAGTGGGAGGAAAAGTAGATTGAAAGCTGTGCTAAATGCATTGATTTTTTTTCTTAGTCCTTCTGGCTTAAGAGAAGAGAACATTTTCCATTCCCAGCTGTCTGCCTTGGATGTTGGCTAACAATAATTCCTGTAGACCATTAAAGGAAGTTTCCTGTGGGTGTATCGGATAATAAACCATAGATGTATTGTGGGCCAGTGCCCCCTTAAAGATTTTATGACAGAAGCAGTTACATAAAGTGAATGACGATGCGAAATTGAGGACTGGGCAATGGGACTTTCAAGTGTCCTCGTGTATCCTATCCGCGGGGATTCAAATATGTGTATTTTTCTGCAGTGGTCTAGGAATGAGACCACCGCAGTTTGATGGACTGCCGCAGCGTGGGGCATTCTTACTGCAGCACATCAGAAAAGGTAGAAAGGGAATTGCAAGAATCTGCAGATAGAAATATGCTCCTTGGGATACTACATTTTGGGCCTTGTTAAATGAAAGGTCTGAATCAAAGGTAACACTGAAACTTTAACATATTTCCCTTTCATAGCTGCACAGCCACCAGCAGTAAATGAGAGGTCTGATCCAAATGAGTGGATGTCTTTCTGCATGGCACTAAAATGTTGCAGTGTTAAGGGAATGTAGTTTCCCCACCTGCTCTGATATAAACCAGAAGGTGCCGTCTCAAACTCTGTGTTGAAATCAAAGAGCAGTGATCCACTATAGAAGCAGAGGGATGATCTCTGCATGCTACAGGCTTCTTCGATTTTATTCTGAGGCCAGCCCCACTATGGGTGCCTGAACCAGTGTGTTTGATCATAAAAGACTCATCGCAGGTCATATTACTCTTTGATTTGTTGCAAAGAGAAGTCTTGATGGAAATGTTTTTGCAGTAGCAGTTCAGTAATGATTACTACAAATCTGTAGTAATACTGATAGGAGCATAAAGTTGTGGTTGCAGCGAACCCCTGCTGTGGCTAACTCTGTGCTCGGATGTTTTTGAAGAGAAAGGAGAAAGAGGCGCAACCTCTACAGCGGACGCACATCAAAGAGGGATCTGTCTTCAAATATGAATTTTTGCTTTTGTTTTCTGGATATTTTTATGGAATTCTCTTTAAAATGTTGGATTAAACATCAAAAAGTATGGGCACCCTGCAAAGTCATTGCTTATTAATCCCTTTTTTTTTGTCAGATATCACAGCTTGCAAATTTTTTTTTTGTAGATACCTCAAGGCTTTGACTTTGGAGGTTTTTCACCAATTCATTCTTGCAGATCTCTTCAAGTTTTAAAATGTTTCCCAACTTTTCTCAGGCTTGCACAAAAAAGCAAATATCTGCTTACATATTTTAAAGGATTTTCGAGTGAGGGGTGCACTTGCTTCCTGATAAACTTTTTCTATTTGCACCCAGAGGTTGGTTGATATCCTGTGCGAGGATTTCTTCTTTCCATCTGTCCACTGTTTCTAGCTGTCACACAACCCCAAAGCACAGCATTGCTACCCCTCGCTTAGTAGTAGGAACAGTGTTCTTTCTCCAAGCTTGTGGTGACAGGGGCCAAGGTGCCTAATATCAGCTTCAGCAGACAGATGGCACTTTGAACAGTGTAGATGTTGACTTTAATGCCTCTTCCTGCTTTGTGGGTGTCTATAAGTTTCTTTTTCACATCACCAGTTAGTTGTTAGAAGTCCACAGATGCAGAGGTGTGGACTCGAGTCACATGACTTGGACTCGAGTCAGACTCGAGTCATTAATTTTATGACTTTAGACTTGACTTGAAAAAATGTTCTAAGACTTGTGACTTGACTTGGACTTTTACACCAATGACTTGGGACTTGAATTGGACTTGAACCGGTTTACTTGAAAAGACTTGATATTTTACCCCAAATATAAAATTTAACATGCATATTATATAGCGATTGAAAATGTGACGTCATTCACGGGTAGAACCGCAAAGGATTCTGGGAACTCGTGGCAAGCGGTACTAGCGCACGCAGGCTTTCAATTAAAATCAGTTATACAGCGATAAAAAGAAACACAAAAATGTCAAGAAGCTGTTGTATTATTAACTGCAATAGCCGGTCACATGACAGCCACGGGAAGCCGACGGGTAAAGAGATCGGTTGTTATCGGATTACGTCGTTGAAGAGAAATTGTTCGAGCCATGTTTCCAAAGTAACAAAGACACGACGGATGGTCTGGATTGCAGCCATTCAAAGATCAAATATAACGTCCCAGAACACTCCAGCTCACAGGTTAGTCTGCTCCAAGCATTTACACGAAGGTCAGTGTCTTTTAGTACTTAATACGTCATTTTCATAACATAATTAGTGATATAGGTTACAAGCAAGTCTGGCGCTGAACAGAAATTGTCGCGCTATGCTCCTTTATTTATTGTGCATAAATAGTGAATTGTCCTGACACAATATTGTGTTTCGCTTCTGTTATTATGGTACATTGACAAAAACACATACTTTTATTCACAGGATAAAACAGGTTTTTTGTATCACTAATTGCCCAGTACGATTACAGCATACAATATTGTTGTCACTGCTACATTTCTGTGATGGGTACCAGAAATTATTTCCACTACTAATTAATTACCCTTGAGCTCAAAGGTCCTATTAATAAACGGTTAACGAATGTGTATTTATGACGACGATTTGTGAGACTGGTAAACTTATGATACGTACGATGGTCTTTCGTTCTACACGGTGCATTTCAAGGTCCTGCACCCATCCGTCGGTAAACTGTACCTGGGCTTGTTGCAGTGACCGGAAGTTACTAAACTTCATGAGTGTGTGCACTCACTCCAAGAACCGTATGATTATAAATATGCATATAAATATGCTAAGATGAGATAGCTGACTTCATCTAACTAGCAAATGTTTTCCAGGCTACGTTGGTGATTCAGTTTTTTTTAATATGTATGATATTTTTGTCATGCGATTTTAAAGCCGGTCCTACAACCGCATCCAAGAATAACATGCAGCTTATCTCAGAACTGTCGGTGAAAATTATTCTTGGAGCTAAGTTTAATTGAGCTGCATTTTAAAGAGGTGCAATTTCACAATTTGTGTATATTTTCTAAGTTCACTATTTTGTCATGTGTTGAGAAAAACACAGATTTAAAAATTACATGGTCTAATATTTACATTTAGCATAACTGCAACATTATTTTTTCGTTTGTTTTTTTTAAAGACTCGAAAGGACTTGAAATTCAAAGTTTCAGACTTGTGACTTGACTCGGACTTTTACACCAGTGACTTGAGACTCGACTCTGACTTGCCTGACATTACTTGAGACTTGACTTGAGACTTGAGGATAAAGACTTGAGACTTACTTGAGACTTGCAAAACAATGACTTGGTCCCACCTCTGCACAGATGACCACAGAGTTACTTAGGAGTTATTTTAAGAGAATTGTTTTTATTTTTCACCCCAACTTCTCCACTGCATTGATTCCACGTCTAAATCACAATTTAACCCACGGTTGTTTTTACTTACTTCTATCATTTTCACAACAACACGCTTTTCCAAGTTTCCTCAGCACGATCCCTCCTCCAACACTTATTTTAGTTTTTCTCTTGTTGGATAGTGAGTTGCTACACCTACTGGCTCTGCAGCCTACAGTTTGCTATTTGGCGTTGCCTTCATTTCTGGATACCGAAAAAAGCAAAAAAGCTTAGCCTCATCAAAATTCACCAAGAATTCTAAGCTGAAGAAGACCCACAGTGGAGTGCTGATGATCACCACCAACAGCCACCTCTGCAGTGACTGCAATACACTGTAAGTTTTAGAAACTTTCACTGGAGACAAATGAGATCCCATATGGAAAAGAAATAGTAAAAACATATATGATTTACTCATGAAAGTGGCCACTTTCTCATTACTTTCATATATTTTTTTAGTAAGTATACAAAACATACAAGTTTCATTATATAATTTTCCAAGGGATCTTATATGTGTTTTCACTCTTGTATACTTTTCATACAAGTTTCACACAAGACAGATACAAACTTTATAAGATTTATATATATCTTTTCCATATGGGATAGGAGGATAAGCCCCTGATACTGGTGAACGGGCCGAGCCCACTCGCCTCCTCTGAGGACTTCATGCTTTCTTCCTGGCGACATTTGGTGCACTGCTGTGGATACTGTTTTACTGTCTGCAGCAGTATTGCTATGACAAGAAATTACTGCTTGTACGTTAGATTTTTTTTTTGTTAGTTGCTGGAATCCAAAACAAACTTCATCTTGTGTTAAATGTTTACAAAACTGATCACACCAAAGAAACAGCCACAAAGTTAAGGAAATATTTACCATCGACAGTGGAGGTTAAAACCTACTCTTCTGATGTACAGAAGCAAAAATTTAAAAAAGCTTCTGGCATTTCAGAGCTTTCGCTTTCTCATCATTTTGGAAGCTAATTTATGCATTTTGAAACATTTTGGTTTTTGATATTTTGGCTGCTTTTTGAGCAATTTTAAAAAATATTGTTACATAAACCAAGAACGCAGTTATTTGTGCTTTGAACAGGCTTGGACTGTTTCATAACCAGTGTAGAATTCACAATTTCCCTTTCACCAGGGAACATTGTATCTGTAAGGTCACAGACAATGTCACATTGCCTTAACTGATGTTGCCTGGCAACAAGAAGAAGACCCCCTTCAAAAACTGAGACCGCTGTTCATTTGAACTTCAACCTTCAGCGGCACTGGACTTCCTTGAGTTTCCGACAACACCACCCGGCAATTCTGAAGGAGATTGCATCATCACAGCCTTTCATCCAAAGCAGCCAGAGATTCCCAGATTTATACGAGACAATATGCGCAGTTTTATTCAGAGAGGCATATTTGAAAGGGTTAGCAAAACCAGGTTTTCAACACTAATAAAGTTATTACTCATATAACTGCCTTTTTCAATTAGAGCACCCTGGAAGGTCAAGCAAATTGAATTACAAGCAGCAGGGCATTTCAGAAGCTTGTATTTTCATTGCCAAGCCTTTTAGAGAAAACACACAAGGGTCCTCTGACTGAGTTTTCCTGCAATCAAATTGAAATGAAATGGATTGATGCAGTTAAGGTGAAATTATTCAATCTGATGCCGATACAAACTGCTCAAACGGTAAAGGGGATTTAAATTACTTAAGTGTTAGCCTGTTATGAATTTTAAATGGGAAATCATGTCCCATTTCCTGGGTTTAATCAAGGCTCTTTGAAAATCAGCCACCGGATTTCTGGTTTAATGTACTAACGGTTAAAAAGGAGAGAGAGAGAGGGGAAATGAAATATGGAGTCCTGATTGGGTGTCACGGTGCACTTTCTGTCTGTCAGCAGAATAGCCTGGCATAATTAAGAAAGGCAGCACAACGGAGGTTGGGAGTACTGTGTTCAAAGCCAAGAGTTTTAGTCCTTCCTTCTTTTTTTTCCTTCGGCTTATTGGAGGAATATCCGCCTTGCTTTTAACCACTGCACATCAGAGTGCGCTGCCACTTAGCAAGCCTGGGATGTACAGAAACATTATCAGTGACATCAGAGACACTACAAAGTGGCCTCCCGCCTCTGCCTTGTCCTTTCACATTTACACATTGCATTTACAGTACATTTAAAACTGTGTGTCAGTTTTAAATGTACTGTACTTTTTAAATGTACAAACGCTGGAAGATTATCTTGGGGCTGACTGTCTGCACATTTTCATATGCAGATTTCCTGTGACTGACTACATGCAGAAAATTCATTTTAAGCCAATCAGACTAGGCTATGAGACAAAAATGAAATTGATGTTATTAAGCTATTGCTTCAACACTGATTACAAAGTGCAGTCCTGTTGCCCTAAGCGCACTGTTTTAGAAATATGGTAAATATTCATGAGTGGGCACCAGGTCCCCTGGAGATAAATTGGGCCTTCGACTGTGTGTCCACCTTATCAGGCTAGGGGTCAGAGCTCAGGTATTTTTTTAAATTTTTTTTTTTAACTTTTCTTTTAAAGGCAGAGAGTAAAGGCAGTTCAGGACATTTCCATAAAATCCAATCTGGAATGAAAACTTCTCAGCTGGCATCATTCTGCATTTACTGCTGTCAGCAAAGCCTCATTACAGGAAAAAAATTAGGCCCCGTCAAGCCTGGTCTCTGATGCAGCGGTGCAGGACCTTCACCTGCAGAGATGGGCAGTAACGCGTTACTGTAATCTGATTACTTTTTTCGCGTAACGAGTAAAGTAAGGGATTACTATTGCAAAAACGGTAATTAGATTACCGTTACTTTCCCGTAGGAACGCTGCGTTACTGCGTTACTAAAACCGTGATATTTTTTTGCGAGAATGTCTCACGACAGTGACGTAAGCAAGTGCGCTGTTAGTGACAACAGCTGTGTGCAGATCAACAATGGATCATATATCGATTGTGGGAGAGAGTATGAGCGTGCAGCGTTTAAAGCGTGGAAGTACTGACCTTACTTTGAGTTTGATTCCATAAAAAGTGACAAAAACATTAGCGTCCATTGTGCGTGGGAAGAAAACTTCTTTTTACAGCGAAAAAAAGCCCTAAACTTCCAAGCAAGCACCGAGTGCGCAACGACGTAATGGGAAACTCACAGAGAAACTCACAGAGAAACTCGCGGATTCTTCAACTGACACTGGCACACCTGCACCAGGGTAAACCTCCGCTACCGCAGTGCTGCTTAATAGGTGAAAATAGAGCAACAGGACCGCTGAGTCTTTGACTTTATTTATGTTCTGCTGTGTTTTACTTGCATCTATTTGAAAGAGTGAGTGTAAACACAAAAAACATTTTATTTTATGTGCTGGAATGTGCAGAAAATAGGTTTAAATGTTAAACTAATTTATTCAACAGTAATATGTTAGCACAGCAAAGAACAATACAAAGCATGTATTTTGAAACTGTGTTTTTCGGAGGCCTGGAATGTAAATGTGCCTGTCATTGTGTCAGCCTCTGCTGTTTAAATGTGCTGTAGGATATAAATAAAATAGACGTGGCAGTCAACACAAAAAGGTTCAGACATTTTTCATAGAGCGTGTTTGAAGTACAGTTTTTCATTTCCAAAATAACAAATTTATTTGATACAATTCCTACATGCTCAACTTGACGGATAGAAGCAAAATATTGATCTTACTGTGTTAGTATTGATCCATTAACAATACCAGCAGTGGTATCGATACTATTGATATTTTGATTGATCTGCCCTAAACTTTGATTTTTTTTTTAACCTTGTGACAGAAAACAACTTTTGCTTCTGCTACACCTTTCTTACTTTGTACTTACTTTGTACTTTTTTTGTAGCTCTGTCCCTCTTCTTTGTGTTCCTCTCAGCTCATTCTTTACTTTTACAACCTGCAGCTTAAATATTTTGGTTCAGTCAATGCTTTCATTAACTTTTTAACCAGCAGTACAAGAGTAATCACCATATGATAATATTGTTTCTAATGGTACCCCCCCCACACACACACACACACGGTTTCATTTATTTCACTAGAGAAGTTGATCTCACTAGACTGTTTGTGAAATCTAAGAGTCTAACATGAATTACATTAACATAGTTGAGTTGTCTCTTGGCCTATTGATTTCAGCTTTCCCCCTGCCTGTTGATGAACTGACATTTCTTCCAAGCCCCGCACCCTTGTCTGACCTCACAGTCTTACTTCTACCTCTCTCACTTGCCAGCACCTGGTACATTTATGACACTGATCTTGCACCCTACTGTCTTGTGGCACGGCAGGCGTTAATACTACTCTGCGTTCCTTGTGGTCAGCCCCATGCCTTTGCCCCGAGTCTACAGACACTCCATGTCCCGGCTCAGGGCAAAGGGCTGAGTATCACCATCCAGAGCCAGCAATCCACCAGTCAGCCTCTAGAGACGAGGGTCAGCAAAGGTTCATCTACCCTTCAGAAAGAAAGTGATGTGATGTGAGTGGACAAGCTCACAGTTCATATAACAGCAGGCATCTCCACCCCGAAATCAAAGATGTCCTCATTAGAATAGAATAGAATAGAATAGCCTTTATTGTCATTGTACAGAGTACAACGAAATTGGAGTGCCGCTCCCTTGGTGCAAGCTTCAATAATAAATATAAATGTAAAATATAAAATGTAAAAAAAATTATTAGACGGGACTGATTCAGTTTTATGGACAAACGTGCTTTTTGTTTCAGTGAAGCTAAGAAAAAAGGGCGGTCTCATGTACCGGGTCACATGTTGCCTTTTTATTGCCACATATTTATTTTAGCATTAGCCACTTAACTAAAACGCTTTGATAAATTTTCACAAGATAGCATGAAGTTGTTCAGTAGTGGTGTTACTTGGGTTTAATGGAGAGGTATAATGTTACATTATCTAAATGCAAATTCAGGGGCTTTTTTTCCCAACTGATGGAAAAACTCAGGGGGACACTTAAAAGCACCGTTTAAATGGGCTCTCCAATGATCTAATGTTGTACTTCCATAAAATTGGAGGACTCACAAGAGAACGATTAAAACAGAATGGTCAAAATCAAAGCAGCAGCAGATGGGATGTGCTGGCTTTTAGTCCTTCATATAGATCAGTGGCTCCTACAGTATGGTTCCTATTAACTTATAAAACTCCATAACACAGTTTGAAACACAGACTTCCTGGTAAAGGGTGGTAGTGTAAAAGCTCAGGCTGAGATAACACCGTTGAGCAAAAACACTTTAACTTTATTAAAACTTTAATGTAGCAGTCTGTAGGATTTGGATAAATGTGGGGTTATGACATATACGGGTATGAATGGACAGGTTGTTTTGGATGAGTGTAGTAATTTATCCCTTTTTCTACTTGATTTTACAAAAATGCCAAAGTTTCTGATGTTTTTGTACTTTTACTGTGCACTTGTTTGACTTGATGCAATGAACACACAATTCCACACACTTCTTCCATTTTCCTGTCCTACTGTAGTGATTTTGCAGGCTTGATTTACAGGTTGGTAGTGACTGATGCTTTCAGGCCTACTGCAGCGGTGCTGTCCGTGGTGCTGAAATTCCTCCTCACTCAGGGCAGTGAAACCTGTGTAGAAACACGGCATGTATGTGCTTTTGCTTATGTGCTGACTGCATATAAAATGAACAGAGCGTAAAATAACAAACAAAAAAACAAAAATGAAATGCCAGTAATCTGCTTTTCTATCTGTTTTCATATCTTGAATTACAATAATTTTAAGGTCCTAGCTGCTCATACATGGAGAAAATGACCTATTCTTGTCTTGGCCTGGGTCTGATGCTGTTCTACATGAAAATCATGTGAAAACAATTGCAGGTGCTCTATCTCACAGCCTCTCCAGGCCTCCCTCAACATGAAATTTCACTTCTCTCCTTTATACCAGGCACTTGAGTCTCTGCTTGGCTATAAATAACATCAGGGTCAGGGAGAAGAGAGAGGGCACAGTACCATACAGATTATAATGAGCGGTGTTAGAAGTCTTTAAAGATTTTTGTGTAATTGAGGCAGCATATGGTAAGACACCTGCTTCAGAGAGATGGTGTTGTAACAGGCCTCTTATTATACGATTTTATACACTTAACTATTTGATGAGAAATCAGTGTTAATTTAATCAGAATAAAAATGTTACTGTTAATCGTGTAAGCTGCTGAGTACAGAGTACCTGCTATTTAATTGGCTAATATATTTACACAGGCCTTCAATGACTTAACACAGCAAATTATATTATTTTTTACACTAGCACACACAACTGCATTGCGCATCACAATAAAAATGATCCTCTGTGATCAATAAACCAAATTGTGTCATTGTCTTTGTACTTAATGGCAACGTTACCCCGAGCCACACAATGTTGATGTCAGCAGCTTTTCTGAAAAGTACTCACAACATAGTGTGTGGAGAGCAGAAGCTCAATCTAAAAACTTCATATTTAAACTCTTTAATACGTCAGCATTCGTGAATGAGCTCACATCGAATTTATATTTGCTGACCGCAAATATGGAGGTCACGTTGAAAACAAAGCATTAACTGGGTAACTGCCAGTTTTGATCCCTCCAGTCGATGCACTCTCTCGTCGTTATAAATTATAAAGTGTGTGGCTCAGATCCCAGAATACTCAACGTAGCAATTATAAAGCCGACTTATCTGACACTGAATTAATTAATGCTAACATACTGAGAAAAGAGGAGGCAGGACTTGAGAGGGAAGGCATGCAGTTGAACGTGACTTCTGACTTTTTGTTTCCTGCCTGACAACCGCAGAGCTTTATGTGAGCTGCAGAGCTATACTGGAATCAATGGTGTAACTCACTGGGTTGAGCAGGTAACCCATATACCATCAGGCTGTTGCACCAAAGACAGTTACTACAACTCTCTCTCCCCAGCTTTCCTGTCTTCTCTCCACCTCCTGTCTCATTAAAGACTAAAAAGCCACAAAAGCAAGTAGAAAAAAACCCTTCATGAGTCTCTGCTGCACATGTTATGTTATATATGTAAGCAAAACTGGCAACTAAAGAGTGGTGTTACTGCTAATCTTAAAAAACCCTCGGCCACTTTTGCCTTTTCCTCTGACATTCAGAAATAGGCTGTGATGTTTAAAATGGACTGTAGAAATGTAATTTTCATTCTGACATGACAATATGAAACGTTACTTTAAAATGTTTGTTGACCAAAATCTAGGTCAACCTTACACACTATGCTCAGAACTGCATTTGGGAGAGGTAGCAGATCTTGATAAAAATTGGAGCAAATCTCTCCAGAGGCCAAAATGCAAAAATGTTTTCCAAACTAATACTAAATGATGTGGGATTTAAATGATTAGCACCAACTAGAGTTCACAGAACAACAACAAAATAACCATTTGTGTCCCCTTGGCTCCAGTTTATCATTTCCCTCAATATTCAAGAGTACAAACAAAGCAAACTCAGACCTACAGTAGATGGGGAGTGGGGGTGTTCAGGTTCATTATTTTTTCTGCTCCACAATTAATTACTCCAAAATCTGGTGAAAACATCTATGTGGCAACCTTTGTAATGGACAGGGAAACACAATGTAGCGAATGATGAGTAATAATTTCAGGAGAACAAACTTGCTTTCACAGAAACTGGCATGCTTCCACTCCTTGGGTAGTAATTGGTTTCTTGTAAGAACTAGATCTTCACATTCTGAGAAATGAAGGGCAATTTGAAATTTCTCCTTGTGATTAGTCAGCATTGTATAAGCAGGATAATGCACAGTATACAATGACTTTCTGAAACAACAGAGATGGAACTGAAAAAACACATTAAGACATTGATGTGTGACATACAGAAGGATCAGTTCTCATAAAACATTCAATGTGAATTAATAAAAATTGCAGTTAAGAAAAAAAGAGAAAAACAAAAGAGCAGGTGCACAAAAGTCCTTGTTTTCTGTGGAACAATGTAATTATGAGTTTATAGCTTACATATTTTCAATTTTAAACCAGAGATCATTTATTTTGAATAAAACAGATTACTCTGATTACTCAGATGTAATTTCTGGGTTAGGTGTTTAGCGCATGCAGTCCCGATCAAAAGTTTAAGACCACATGGTTTTAAAAGGCCACATCTGTGCAAAAATGTGGATTCATTGTCATTTTCTGTCAGGTAGTCACACTGTCATGACATTCTGATGGCAAAGCAAAAAAACGTTCCCTTTTTGAATGTGGTCAGGGTGTTGAACTGCATAAGCAGGGTCTCTCGCAACGCGCCATTGCTGCTGAGGTGGGATGCAGTAAGACATCCATCCGTCCATCTTCATCCGCTTTATCCAAGGCCGGGTTGCAGGGGCAGCAGCCTAAGCAGAGAGGCCAAGACCTCCCTCTCCCCAGCCACCTCCTCCAGCTTATCCGGGGGAACACAAAGGCGTTCCCAGGCCAGCCGAGAGATATAATCTCTCCAGCGTGTCCTGGGTTTGCCCCGGGGCCTCCTCCCGGTGGGACATGCCCGGAACACCTCACCCAGGAGGCGCCCAGGAGGCATCCTTGTCAGATGCCCGAACCACCTCAGCTGGCTCCTTTCGATGTGGAGCAGCAGCTGCTCTACTCTGAGCCCCTTTGATGGCCGAACTTCTCACCCTATCTCTAAGGGAGAGGCCAGCCACCCTTCGGAGGAAGCTCATTTCTGCCGCTTGTATCCGCGATCTCGTTCTTTCGGTCACTACCCACAGCTCGTGGCCATAGGTGAGGGTAGGGACGTAGATCGACCGGTAAATTGAGAGCTTTGCTTTTACACTCAGCTCCCTCTTGAAGAGGGAGCAGTAAGACAGTCATTTGGAATTTCTTAAATGATCCTGAGGGTCATGAAACAAAAGTCAAGTGGAAGACACCAAAAAATTTCACCAGCACTGAGCCGGAGGATCCCATTGGCTGTCCGTCAAGACACTGGACGACCCTTGACCCAAATTATGACCAGGATCATGCTCTTTGTTAATTTTTTGACTATTTTTGTACAGGTAAATTTGTTCCTAAAGTGAGATTAGCAGTTCTACTGTGATATTCTAAGGCGTGTGGGGGGAGAACCCTATTCCTTAAAAATTAATTGAAGGCGTTGCTGTTTTGACAGTTTTAAAAAGTTGCAGACAGTGTTGACAGCAGTGCACTGCTGCACAAGGAAACCACCTTTGAGAGGAGGGCAGCTGAATTTCAGTCATTCATGGTTTTTTTTGCTTACTACAGGAGCAATCACTTAACTTTTTCACCATATGCCAACAGTACCTAGTTTGTAAGGACAACTGCAGCACGCAGTGAGAGTAAAAAGAGAAAGCATGGCTTAGACCTGAAAATTGCTCATTAAGAAAAAAAAATCTGTGTTCACCTGATCATGTCAGCTGTGGTTTTGTGGAATTAGGTGCTCACCATTTCTTCTAATTGCTTTAAATCATTTGTCTGTGGAAGCTTTATGTCCTCCAGTCTCAATATGACCCAAGATAGACTCTAACCTGCCAAACCTGACAGACACTCAGTTAAGTGCATTGGTCTAGTGAGTAGTAGCACAGTTAACTTTGAACCTTTGTTAGCGTTTGTCGTTTCTGTATCACTGCATTACACTGCTTAGGTTCAACCCAGTCTAGCTTCACACACCTGACTTTGAAACTGTACAGTTGTTATTGTTATACAACATTAAATAATTAACTTTGTTAATAATTAATTACAAAATTATATTACATTAATTACAAAAATAAACAATTAAATATCAAGGCATTTTATATTTTTTTTATTTTAGAAATGATGTATTTCTTTACTTAGTTCCAATTTTAATCCATTAATGACACTTAAATAATTATTTAATGTATTTATTTAATTCATTTTGGCACTCGTTATCCTCCATACATCTTACCCAGAACCGTAATACAGCGAGAGAGCAGCAGAATACCTTTAGGGTTAATTCTAAGTTTTTAAGCTTATGAAGGTTCACCTGTTACCCAAAGTTACATCACCGTGGTAACTAATACTGGAGACCTCACATCCTCTGGAGCAGGTTATGTTAGAAGTAAGAGAAACGTGCAACACCACACACTACTGACTGAAGAGTTCTATGATGTCACCATTTCTGGAAGATCACTCACACGTCAGATCACATCTTGTTTTTAAAGAGTGTGTAAAACCTGCTGTCTTTCTGTCATGGTCGCTCAGTCCTCCTGTGCTGGCTCACCATTTTCTCTCTCTCTTTCTCCTCTCCTCTGTCTGTCTTTGTTTGGGAGTTAAATTCGTGCTTGTTTTTCAGAGTTGGGACACATCTTGGGTTCCTGCCCTTTGGCTCCACGCACCTGGAAGTAATGAGCTCACCTGCTCCTCATCGTCTCATTTCATGTGTGGTGGTTTGCCTTCAGTCTTTGCAGGATTGAAGCTGGTTCCCTTGCTTGTTGTTTTTGCTATGTTTTTTCTCTGTGAAAGCTATTTACCTTGTTGTCTTCTGTCTGGAAACCGGAGAGCTGGGACTTGTGCTTGGTGACAGAGATTCTGAGGAGAGAAGGAACTGTGGATTTGTCTGTTTGTCTGGAACCTCGGACTTCACTAACACAGACCTTTTGTCTAAACTATTGCCATCCTTGTGTGCTTGTGAATAAACTTTTAGTATAGAGTTCTGCATTTGAGTCCAATCCACTTAAGTGGTTATGACAGCGCCATGCGTTGCCTTTACAGAAAGGCAAGCAGAGATGATGCCCCCACCCCACCTCCACCCCAACAAAAACCATCTTCCTCCACGATTTACCAGTTTAACAAGATAAAAAAAAAAAGATCAGCTGACTGTCTGCGCTTTACATGGACATCCTCACATTTCTACAGTCCTTCCTTTGGCGGAAAAATTGTAAAATATTATTACTGCTATAGTTAAAAATCTACTATATTACCAAAATTATGTTTTATTAGCTGTAAATGACAAGCAGTGGGACGTTTTTAAAACCATTCCTTTATGTAGATTATGAAGAAATGAGAAACCACAATGAAAACACCTTTAAATTGAAATGTAAACAAAATGCATTATGAAAAGTAAAAATGCAGAGAAATGTTCCCCATCAGTGTTAGATTAAATGATATTACTGCTGCGCACATTTAAGGTTGAGCTAATTTTAAATAATTTATATTCTGTTGAATGTCCAGCATCATATTCTTTGTAGTGGCTGTCCTACAGATCTGTGAAAAAACAGATGTTCATTAGCTCACAGGCCCACATCTAGAATTCCTTAAAGTCTTTTTAAATATATTAATAATGATAAAAAACAGCTGAATTAAAAGACTTGAGCAGTGGAGAATGAACTCAACCTGGGTGTCTATTGTCTTGTGTAGTCTGGGAGATGAGTGGATGATGGGGTGGGTGCAGTTTTCTCTGCGGTGGGGTCGGGTGGGCTGCCCTGGACTCTGTGGGGCTGGGCAGTACTGCTGCTGTGGTCCCCGGTCCGGATGGGCCTGGGGCACCTTGCGCCGGTGGGTTCCAGGGTGTGGGGGTGCCTACTGGGGTCAGTGGGGGAGCTGGCCCCAGCCACCTGCACATGCAGGGCTTGGGGTGCAGGTGTGTCACCAGGGTGCAGGGGAGGCACTCCCCCTCTGTCCCCTTCTGGCCGCCTGTGCCTTAATTTTATTCCGTGACCTAGATTTCCACATTACTCATACTCTCATAACACATACATATAGGGCCTTGAGGATGGGCACGTTAGACGGCATCCAGAGGATGGTCTGTGTATTCAAACCCACCTCTGGCGCTGGTGCCCAACCCCCAATTTTAAATGCATATAGACACTGAGGGTTTTCGGGAGGAGCCGTGCTGCTCTCTGGCAGGAAGCACCATGCCCTCCTGTGTTTTAAATGCACTTTAGTACAACACGCAGCAACACTACATATGAGTGGGCGGAGGGAGGTTTGGGGTCTTCACTCACCCCCGTTCTCTGTTAACCGTCGGGGCTGGGAGGAGGTGTTGGCCGTCAGATTGGGGTCTGAGATGCGGGGCCTCCCTGCTACTGCAGATAAGGTGGCGGTCTGCTTGCCTCCACCCCAGGGAAAAGGGTTACATGTCCTGGGTCTAGGTATGGTTTGCCCCTTTGGGGCGAGGGTACCTGAACCTGGGATATAGAGTATGTTTGGGGAGTGTGAATGTGTGTACAGTGTCTATTTGTGTCTGTCTCCACGTCGGTTGAGTGCCGAATATTTGCTTATGTGTATATGGGGGTGGGAATACATGTTTGTGTCTGTGTGCACCTGTTCGTCTGTGTCTATATGGCAGGTCGGGTCTTAGACTCCACCTCTCATGGAATATCTCAGGCTCTCCGTGGTATGGAGGCCTATCTCCCCTCACCACACTCCCTGCCAGTGGCCGATGCCCTCAGATGTTGGTGCGTTGGTGGTTCTTGGCGTCTGGGGCTGGGAGCTCATGTATGTACCGGCTCACTCCTGGTGGCCGCTTGGCGGGGCCTGGTACCTGTGGCCCGGCTGGGCCCCTTCTCAGGGGTAGGGCGCCCTCAGGCCTCCTGCTTCTGGACCTGGGGCTTGCTCCTCTCTGGCACAGCTGGCCACCGGCAGAGCCCGCGGGCACGTCACTACAACCCCCTCTGGCCTCTGCTCTGTGGCTGCTGGGTGACCCCTTGTCTGGGGCTCTCCTCAACTCTTCCCAGGAGGGTGGCACGGTTGCCCGTTTGGTGGTCCTCCTTGGGTCCTCGTACTCTGGGCCCTCTGGATGTCTGGGGCCTGGATCTCCTCCATACATGCTTCATGCCCTGGGGGACGGGGCTATCGCTCCCCACACTCCTTAGCAGATAGTTGCATGGAGAAACCTTTTGAATACAAGCGTGCTGATCCACACAGATGTGCACACAGGTATACACATGAGTGTTCACAGACACAAACTACACCTTTCTTGTCTGCTACCTCAAAGCACATTGTGCACTGCCGATCTTGCGTACTGCACAATAACATTTAATATTTAGCATCTACTGTTATCTACTGTTAGCTAGTTTATTGCAATGGTGTTGTATTTATTATGTTGCTCTTTTTTTGTTTGTTTTCTCTTCTGTTTTTTTCTCTTCTCTAGACAGGTGATCCAGGTGGGTTTCTTTCTCGTTTGTTTGTTTGTTTGTTTGTTTGTTTGTTTGCTTTTCTTTTTTTCTCTCTCCCCTCTATTTTGTCTTTCTCTCCCTCCCTCTCTTTCTTTCATTCTTTCTCTCTCCCTGTCCTATCCCCCAGTCATGTCTGTCCTGTCTATAACTATGGTGGCCCCTAGAGACAAAGCACGTACAAACTCCAAAACACTTGCAAACTCCAAAACACTTGCAAACTCCAAAACACTTGCAAACTCCAAAACACTTGCAAACTCCAAAACACTTGCAAACTAAAAAACACATGCAAACTCCAAAACACGTGCAAATTCCAAAACACTTGCAAAATCCAAAACACTTGCAAACTAAAAAACACATGCAAATTCCAAAACACGTACAAATTCCAAAACACTTGCAAACTAAAAAACACATGCAAATTCCAAAACACGTACAAATTCCAAAACACTTGCAAAATCCAAAACACGTACAAATTCCAAAACACTTGCAAACTCAAAAACACATGCAAATTCCAAAACACAACGGAAGTGCTCCAGGACGCTAGGGGCAGTGTTGAGCTTTTGTTACCTAGTAACTACACAAGCCAGGAAGTACCAATGACCGGATTTGGGGTTTGCAGCCTTAAAGGCCGCATTTTAAGGCCGATTACGTCACAGCGACAAGAGAAGGCTTTCCCAATTCAAAGGCTGCTCGAAATGCGGCCCTCAAATGCGTCCATAATTTCCCTGAATTTTAAGGATGGGTCGGTGTAGCCTTCATGGCCCAACATATCCCAGACTTCATAGTGCGGTGGTGGTGTGGATAATTTTGCCGAAAAAAAACGGTGGAAGCGGAGCGGAGGAAGTGTAAACTTTCAGAAGTAAGTACTGAATATTATGTCACTTATTTATGCGCAAATATTTTTTTAATGAAGAACATTAAACCATTATTGTTGGCCACATGTCGGGAAAGTTATGTGACATTAGTCATGTCTGTACTTTCAGAATTAACTTGGTTTTAAAGCCTTTACTTTAAAAAAATATATATAGTCGATCTTAATCTTACAGAGATTGTGATGATTTTGTGGATAATTAAAGTCAGTCATATATCCACAAACACAACAAGCTGAAAGTCAGTGATGCTGCTCGGTTTGCAGTCCTGAATATCACAGCACAAGGAAGATTCACTGCACTGTTAATGTTAGCTATGTTATATTGCTGCCTCTGTTCGGTGGTGTCGAGCCAAACGGACTTTAACGTGTGTTTGAACGAGCTGACGGTTCACTCGTTAAGCTGAAAGAAAGATGCTTTAATCACAGGAGTCACACATGTGTGTCCACTGTACCATCTGGGAACTCCTCTTGTTTCGTAATAACACAAACACTAAATCCTCCTTCTTTTGTGCTGTTTTGTAGCAGTGTATACACCTGAGACTGTCACCTGTCTGTCTGTCCTGCACTCTCTCTCTGTTTCTTTCTCTGTGATTGTGTAATAAAAATATGAACATGTGTTTATAAGTCACACTTGTGTTTGAATCCTGCAGCTTATCACACATTTGATTTCCATGTGTGACAACTGCAAGTGTCCAGAGTGAGGACAGACTGAGGGA
This sequence comes from Mchenga conophoros, assembly GCF_057382185.1. Lineage (NCBI taxonomy): Eukaryota > Metazoa > Chordata > Actinopteri > Cichliformes > Cichlidae > Mchenga > Mchenga conophoros. The sequence goes on from NC_140545.1 coordinate 9,565,671, forward strand.
CCCACTGCTGCACATCATCTGTGAGGCTTTGCACCCCTGATGATCCACCAGGACAAACTCAACAGTGTGTGAGGAAGAGCCAGCAGCAGCTGACAGATGGAGAGAATAGACAGACTGTTCCCTGTTTGTGAAGGACTGCTAGAAAAGTTTAAAATAACTAATTGTCTGTCCTGAATCAGTCTTATTAGGTAATGTTCAAATAATTTTATCATTCCAGTGTTTTCAGTGTGGGAGAAAGTACTCAGGGCCTTCAAGTTACACACTATGAAAGGCAGCAACAAGTGTAATATTCAGAAACCTAAAGTATGTATCAGCAGCAGAATGGAGCTAAAAACAAATGTTTGTTTCAGTTCTATGAAGCTTTGAGTATTTTGGATCAGTAGCACTGCTGTGTTTGTTGCATCATATTGCTGTAATTGTTTATATGCTTTATATATTCTGAGGTAAGTTGATCTATAGTGTTACATCATATTCTGTAAGGATGTTATGTGTTTGTAGACTTTCTGCCCAGTTTGACCCATTTAGCAGAAGCCAGCCTGTTTAAGGCTCTGATATCTATTCTGTATGACTTAAAGCAGTTATGACATGGTCTGATTTTCTCACCCAATAAAGGAATATTTCATATATCAGTCTACTCTTCATTTTATCAGAAACAGTTATCACAGCTTGTACATTTTCTTTTTATAAATATATGTAAGCAATGAGCCAAATTTAGTAATGCCAGCATGAAGGAACAACATTTGTCTCTTATATATGATACACCTATATATGCACTGTCAAAGATACTTGTCTTTGAGTGAAGATTTAAGGTGATAAGACATATAAATAACTGCAACTTGAATCTGTACTGAAGCTCAGTATTTGACACAGAGTTCATGTTCACTGCTGTAATAGCTAATAATGATTAATATAATAACTAGAATATTGGCCATATTATATTTACATTACCAAAGTGATATGACTTTAGTCTCATGAACAACATCAGCTAATTCTTATTTACTAATTAATCTTGAAATGACTGTTCAGTACAGAAATGAAGCCCAAAAATCATGTTTTACTGTCCTGTGGTCTCAGCCTCAGATACTTATCAAATCACACAAAGGTCATGTAGAAACAAACAAACAAATGAACAAAATATGTTCTCCCTCATTTCTGTCAAACCAAGTTGTATGACATGTTTCCAGCGGTTAGGATCACGGTTGCTAGGCAACCTGGGAAGCGCGACGGAGACTAGACCGTCCCATACAGACAAACTTGCCGTTTATTTTGCAAATCGAGCTCAACACTGCCCCTAGCGTCCTGGAGCACTTCCGTTGTGTTTTGGAATTTGCATGTGTTTTTGAGTTTGCAAGTGTTTTGGAATTTGTACGTGTTTTGGAATTTGTACGTGTTTTGGAATTTGTACGTGTTTTGGAGTTTGTACGTGTTTTGGAGTTTGTACGTGTTTTGGAGTTTGTACGTGTTTTGGAATTTGCATGTGTTTTTTAGTTTGCATGTGTTTTTTAGTTTGCAAGTGTTTTGGATTTTGTACGTGTTTTGGAATTTGCATGTGTTTTTTAGTTTGCAAGTGTTTTGGATTTTGCAAGTGTTTTGGATTTTGCATGTGTTTTTTAGTTTGCAAGTGTTTTGGAGTTTGTACGTGTTTTGGAATTTGCATGTGTTTTTTAGTTTGCAAGTGTTTTGGATTTTGCAAGTGTTTTGGAATTTGTACGTGTTTTGGAATTTGCATGTGTTTTTTAGTTTGCAAGTGTTTTGGGTTTTGCAAGTGTTTTGGAGTTTGTACGTGTTTTGGGTTTTGCAAGTGTTTTGGATTTTGCAAGTGTTTTGGAGTTTGTATGTGTTTTGGAGTTTGCATGTGTTCTTTAGTTTGCAAGTGTTTTGGAGTTTGCATGTGTTTTGGAATTTGCATGTGTTTTGGAGTTTGTACGTGCTTTGTCTCTAGGGGCCACCGTATATAACAACTGAAAATAAAATAAAATAAATACATAAGGTCAATCAAATGGACCAATATGGCAAGTCCATGATGATCCACTTGGTAAAGTAACTCCACTAGGCATCTTTTTTGGTCTTCAGACATGGCCAAAGATCCAAACGGGACAGGCTTATAAAAAAAAAAAGACTTGAGCAGTGTGATATGTTTAACTGTCAATATCTACAGACATAATTAAAATATGAATGAAAAATGAAGGTGGAGTGTTGGCAAAACAGCTGGTTAGATGTATTATATTTAGACATTCTCATAGATGCTGATCTGACATGGTCAGAGCTGCTGCGCCCTCTCCATCATGGTTGCAGCTTTCTATGCTGATGTACTAAAGAAGTTATTAACGTTTCCAAACTCCATCTTCTCTACGTCACATACGTTGGCCAGTGTGGTTATAAAGAAGCTAAATCATTGAAGCTCGTTTACTTGATAATGTTGGCTGTGATATTTACAAAGGATACAACATTAAATCCTTGCACTTGTTGATCTTGCATGAAATTTGCAAGTCAACCTACGTAATCAGTTTGAATTCATTTTTTAAAAAGTTGCCTTTAACCTGGTCTCAGTCTGTATAACAGTCTAAATAAACCCATCTTTCGCACGTCCATTCAACCACTCTGCTGTTTGGGCTGCAGTCACTGTGTTCCTCCATAGTGTATATAACATGTGTTTAACCTCTTAGCATTTTATAATAGCCAAGATCTCTTTATTTTTACAAACAAGCCACTTCACTGTGAGTATTCAACGTTTGTGATTGCTCACATGCTGCAAGCATAACCCTGTGTTGACTTTACTTTAACTCCATAGTATTATTTTATTTTAATGTTGTAGTGTCAAATGTTACTCATTTAGACAGTACAAGGGGAAGGCAAACAGATAGAGAATAGATAGAGAAATGTGTCAGCTGTGGGATAATAGAATAATAATAATATAATTTATAAATAAACACATGATCTGCTTGGAGGGACTAAAAATATGAAATAAACAGTACTTAATAAAGTTTAATCAAATTCTTGAAAAACGAGTCGATGGAGAACTTGGTGATGAAGTGCTGGATCAAACAAATATATTTAAAGGTCTGCAAAGAATTTATCATATGTGGCAAATACACCACCTTGACAAAAATGCATTAAAGATGAAACAAAGTTCTGATTTTCACATCTTGAAAAAGATCCTTACATCTTACAACAAGTATCATCTGCCAGTACAGACCCAGATACATCATCTCCAATCTACCACAAATGCTGTGGTGGGAAGCATGTTGTAGTGAGTAGCAACACTACACAGCATGCTACATGAAATGACAAGACATTGTTGGGTAGCAGTTTTTTTTTAAACACACTTACAGTAACATGTCAGAGTTCCAGAAAGCTGTGTGTTGCTTTAATGTCTGAACACCGTGAAGATGAGCTGGCACAACGACTGAGCGTGAGCATACAGAACAAGGATGAAAGCATTATGTAATTGTGCTATCTGTGGTTTCCCCCACTCAGCACAGAAAACCTCCACAATACCTCACTCATGTTGTTGGGTGGAGATGAAACAACATCCGGCCTGCATAATAGGGTCCAAATGACATCCTGTCCAAGAAGTCGTCCCATCATACCTGAGAGGAATCACCCCCACTGGCTGATGAACAAAGACAAACTCAGTTAACACATCAACCCACAAACAGTGACCAGCACCCTGTGATAAACAGTAATATCCAGTTCCTTTGAACAGAGTCCAGAGAGATCTGGAGAGAGATCCCTGTCACTCCAGGGATCTAATCCCTGGAGTGACAGTGCCCTTGCACAACAGCTGAGGATACCATTAGCTTCCACCTTGTTTGTAGAGGACACGGAGACCTGGTGAAATATTACATCTTTCTTATCAACCCACTGACCCATTCTACAGAAAACTTAATGGTTCCCTTTGCCTAAGCTGAATGTGGTGGAAGAACATGTAGTAAATCCTGATCTTTCACGTTCTGCTTCCAAATTGTCAAAGCTCAGGATACAGAAAGCTGTAAAGTTCTAGATTATTTGTGAATCTGCAAGAAAACCCAAAAGCAAAACAGTATGATAGACACAGAAATGTTGCATATCCTGTCCCAGTAACCAAGGAAATACCAGATAGTGTCTTTGATGCTTCTCCATTGACCTTACTGGATTGAAATAATGTGTAGTGGCAGGCGCTGACCTCAGGAGATCACACAAAACTGCAAAGTGTGAAATTCTCCAGTCCCCACCAACCTAAACATTTACTGGACAGCTGTTTTGGGATTTGGTTTGCTTGTATCATCAGTTTAAACTTCCACTTTAGCAGTGTGTAGAGAAATATACAAAACTGAAATGTGCCATTTAGTGTTGACAAACCTGAAAACAAGAAACCAGTTTGAAATATTTCTAGCAAGGCGTGGTTCTTCATGAAGCTGCTGCAGAAGGATAGTCTGTGCTTCTTTTATTATTCCAAGACAACCAACATTTGACCCAAAGTGACTGTTTCCTCTGGATGTTTTTTGGTCTGCTCTTTATCATGATGATCCTACAGTACTGCAGTATTGTTGAAGTACGAGCTCTGGTGAGACCAGTCCATGACTGATAGTGTCCCATTGTGTGTTTTTCCATGCAGGCATACTTTTACTGCAATGGCAGGGAGAAAATAAGTGAAAAAGCAGCCAATGTCCAAAGAATATCCTTTAAAAAAGTGAAGTTCCTTGGAAGCAAAATATCAAGATATAAGTGGTGAGGTCAGAGGGTAGCATCAAGTCCACAGTGATTTATGTCACTGATCAAAAAAGTGAGGAAGAAAAGAAAAGGTGGCAGATATTCCAGGCTGAAAGAAAACTATAAAAACAATAGATTCAAAAACAATACCAAACCCATAAAACAATTCGGGGACCTTTTTAAAACGAACTGACTCTGTATTGATTTCTTAAAGGCTTTTGTTTACGGCGTCTTTAAATTAGTGTGTGGACACAGCATTAAAATGTCAGTTTTAACTGAGTATTAGTAAATAGCTTTCATGTATCGTAATTTTTGTTCATCCATGGGATGGAATAGAAAATTCAAGCTTTACTGAATTGCAGCATAATAAAAAGTAACACTTATTCAGAGCTTCTGGGCATATATTAAAGGTGAGGTCGATGCTGCTTTTCAATTTCAAAAGCTTGCTGAAATGATTTTCCTGTTTTTACCCCTTTTATTAAAAACAAAAGCATCTTTTATTGATCAAAATGAAGAAAGAACACGAAATAAATGTGAAATGTATTGCAGTCTTGCAGCTACAGATTCAGAAATAAAGGCGATCAGGGCAGAAAGGTGGAATCACACAGAGAATAAGCAGGATATCTGAGTATATTAAAGAATATGAACTTATTAGAAAGTGAACTTTGGATATAACGAGTGTAGGCCCACATTTCACTGTTGTGCATGTTTATGTCTTTGGGAGAAAGAATTCATCTTCATGGATATTGATTGTTCTGTCCTAGACAGTAAAAATGAATTAGAAAATGGATTTGTGAATCAAATATAATTCACTATGAATGATGCCATTAAAACTGCTGACACATTCCAAGAAAAGCAGCAACTTCAATCTATGAAATGCATTTTTTTTATGCAGCTCAAAGTCACTTTGTGAGCCATAACACGGATACCTATAATTTATCTATAAATGGAAGATTGTGTTGCCAGCCAGCTAGTTTTCCACATACAGTATGACAAAGCGACACTGTTAGTGAAACTGAACAGTTTCCTTTTTTCTGGTGTGGCATTAATCACAGTTCCTCCTGAATAATGCATGAGAGAAAGCAGGTGTGGTAAAAAAAAAAAAAAGATCAAATATATAATAAAATCCAAACAACATAGATACCTAAAGAAGGCAGAGTATCCTAATACTCAGCCTTACAGAAGACTACCTTGATTGCTTGATTCCAACACTGATCACTCACAAAAGGTGGTTGTGTTGTCTTCAATACGAATACAGTCTGACTAAAACCACAAGCAGTTTTTTTGTCACGTAGTCATTAAACATGCTGATTAATCAGTCACCGTCTGCATAGGAGAAAAAAGTACAGGAACACTTATGTTTATAACTCGTACAGCTTCTCTTTGGCAAAATCCTCCATCGCACTTTTTCCTGTAACTGCCTATGAGGTTTGATTTTCAGAGATGGATTAGCGCAGAGTTTAACTTACTCCTTCTAACCAGGGCTGAATGATTGCTAAATATGTTCCTGCAGCTGTATAGCATTTTAACGCTCATTTTGAGGCATCGGTGTGATGACATCAGACAAATGATTTTTTGTAGAAGCCTCTTTACTGCTTTCCTGGTTGGGGCTTTAATGGAGATACGTTTCTGGATAGCTGTGATGGGAAAGATGAGCAAACGCTTCTAAGAAAGAACGTCAGCAAAATGATCAGAAACATTCACAGTGCTGGGAAAATTCTTGATTTTAAAGTTTCTTTGCTTATTTTTTTTTATTTTTTTTTAAAGAAAATGCAGTTTTTAATTGATGATTTCATTTCCAATAAATCTACCTGGCTCTGTGTGAAAAAGTCATTACCTCCTAAACCTGATAACCCCTTTTTTTTGTGCCATCCTTGGAAGGAGGAACTGTAATCACTGTAATCAATTCCCATCTCTGTGTAGGAACTTTAGGCCACTCTTCTTTACAGCATTGTTTTAATTCAGCCACACTGGAGGGTTTTCAAGCAGGTCATGGCAAACATGTTAATTAAATTTAAGTCCAGACTTTGACTAGGCCACTCAAAAAACCTTCATGTTGGATTTTTTAGTCATTCATTTCCTAATTTTGGTAAGGTTCACCACTGTTCCAAGTTTTCTCTGTTTAGGGATAATGGTGCTCACCGTGGTTTGATGGAGTCACAAAGCTTGCAACCCTTTCCAGACTGATGGATGTTGATGACTTTCTTAAGATTGTAGCATGATGTGCTTCACTTTGTCAGACAGGTTGTATTAAAGCGCTTTCTCGATCCAGCAGGTCTGGCAGTGGCTAGTGAAACTGAACTCAGCTTTCCATAAAATGTAGTTCATCACAATTAATTCAGGATTTAAGAGTTGAAGGGTTTCAATTTCCACATAGAGCCAAATGGATTTGGAGAGTTTTTTTTTCCATTAACAAATCCTCATTTAAAACTGCATTTTGTATTTATGCAGGATATTGTTGACTATTATTTAAATTTGTTTGATGATCTGAAACATTGAAGTGTGACAAGTGTGATCTTGTTTATTTTGTTCATGCCTTTCTCTCAGGGTGAAATACAGAGACTCTGCAGGGTTGTTTGAGGACAGAGCATAAGTCTTTGCCTGGTCTTGGTCAAAATTTGAGTCAGGTAGGTTAATCTTTTCTTCAAGTTCTTGAAGTTCCTCACAAGTCAGCAGGGTTATCTTTTATTAAGACCCCACTTACTGTAATCTGTTTATCTGCCCACAGGGGAAGGGATTTAAGTTCAAGGCCAGGTGTGACAAAGTCATAATTCTGGGACAAAGGTGTAAGACAATAACCTCAAACTACTGTGCCCAACCTTTTGAGTTTGTGGTATTTTGAAAATACTATTATTATGGACTGAGATTTTTTTTTAAAGGTATGTGACAATATTCTTATTATTTAAGAGAAATGTTTATTTTTGTATTTTAATTATAATTCTAATTTTAAAATGTGGGTTAACCAAGAGAAGAGATTTTTATTTAAGTATCTTCCTGACTGTGACAATGCATTTTCTTCCCCTTATCCTTTTCATGGTCATGGGGCACCTATCCCAGATACCATAGGGAGAGAGCTGGGATACAACCAGGACAGGTCGTCAGTCTGATGCAGGGCTAACAAAGAGAGACAGACAACCATTCACAGTCACATTCACCCCTGAGGGCAATTTAGGGTCACAAATTAACTTTACCCACTTTTATACTACATTTAAAAAAGATTCAGTACGTTTAAGTGCTTTCTATATATATGATATAATATATAGAAAGGGGTTCACTTGCACCAAGGGGTACAGGGCAACTGGGGGTTTAGCCCACTTTTCCTTCTGGGATAAATCCAAAAAGGGGCAAAGTATCTAAGATGCAGTTTTTGCAGTGTTTGGGACATACAGCTTTAACACATCTATCAAGTGTTCTTTTCCTTTGTCCTGAGTTCTCGGTCAAATCTCACCTTGACCTCATTACAGACATTGTCCAGCAGAGTCAAGTAATTTTCATTAAGAAAAGAAACAGGAGGGGTGTTTGACTGGCTCCCGACCCGACTGTGTAATATTACATTAAGTAGTAAAAGTTGGGGAAGTATGCATGGTCTGGTGCTAATGCTTTTGGCATTAGCATTTGGTGGAAATGTGTGCAACTGGTTCCACAGTGGGCACTGGTGCACAGGAAAGCATAAAGGACTGAACATTGATTGTAAATCATTGCAGATCTGCAGTGAAAGCGTGACTGAAGCTAATCTTTCTGCTCAACTAAATTTGAACACAGAAAAGTGAAGCTGTTCAAGCAAACAGCACAAACATTTTGCCCACACATAGTCAAAGTAGTCATAATGTTGCCACACACACAGATACCCACACACAAAGTTTTCTTTGTAAATTTTTCTACTGATTTGTTGTTTTTTTTTTCCAGTAATCATGACAGTCAGGAACAAATTGGCTCCAAAGCTGACTTGCAGTAACAGTAAATATCTTAAAGCATTCACTAACAACAGATATTGCTTCTTCCAGTACCACCGTAAACACAGCGTCAGTGACACAAATGTAGGTTTCAAATTATCGTGTAGAATAGTTTGGGGGTTCTGGAAAGGTCTACAGATTGGTGCATAAATAAAGTTTGGGCTTGCAGACACAACCCAACGCAACTGAGTATGATTCTTAAATGTATATTTTGCTTTTGTACTTTGCAGCATGACAGAAATGGGATGCAGACTTTTGCTGTGGTCACATTTTATCTTGGAAAGTCTGCAAGTTCTTCGGCAGACAGTAAAGAATGGTGATGTCGGTCTATACAGTAATGAATAGCTAGTCACTTCCATGGAAGAAAGTTAAGGGATAACCCCCGGTATGTGACCGCATATTTGCATAATAATCAGTTCTAACTTATAGCTGAGATCAGAGTGACTCGTCACTGTCTTCAGGCAGGAGGCACAATGTACACCAGGGCCTCTTCTGATATAGTTGTAACAACGGATGTGATTCACAATATCACTGTTTTTCAGCTTGTGATTAAGCCTCCCACCATTACCCAGCAGGTATGTCAGCGGATGTGTCACCCACCTGCTGGCTTTGGCCCACAGGCTAAAAAGGCTGAATTGTTCCCCAGGTGAAAACACATCTGAGGCAGACATACAGAATATTTCACCCCCATTCACCCGTGGATTTGTGCTGTGAAAGACTAATGCCCACAGTAATAAGCCTGCTCCCTGTTACAACGCAGGGTTGGCTTCTTTGTGTGTTTGAGCTCAGTCCCTTAGCTGCCATTAGGGCCCTGTCCAGCCTCATAGCAGCAAGTGTGAAAGGAGCCGAGAGACGAGCTGGACGCGCAGACTCTATTGGCTTCATTACTCCCTTTTTGCATGGGTGGACATCTTCCCATTTATTGTGAGTTTGCTGCCAATAAATTCTTCCTGTACATTCAACATTTTAATAAGGGCTCCTTCAATTATAACGATGGAAAATGAGCAGTTGGAAAGCAAGCCTGTGCCTCTTGTTTGTGCAGAGCGGATCTTATTGGAATGATGAAAGAAAGAAATTGGTTAGAACTCAGTTTTGCTGGGGAAATGTCAGCTTTGCACTATGATAGTGACTTCATAAACAAACTGTCACATTTTTGGTTCTTCGGTTCATAAAGGCTTTGGGACAAAATAAGGGTTTGATTTGTCATCACCATTTAATGGTGATGACAAATGACTAATTTAGGTTACATTTTATAACACATAAATATTAGAGATGATGCTAGGGTGATTAAAGGAATTTAAGCAGTTGCCCAGTCAAATTTATTCTGCAGTGTCTCGGCTTCGCTCATTGTATTGTAAACATTGTAAAAAGCTAAAGACACGAGACAGCAACAGGTGAACCACATTGAAATAGCTCCGAACAATGGCTATTAGTGTAATCACAAAGAGCGACTGATAAATGACCTATTACCTAGTACTATTTTGCACTTCCTGAATTATTTGTAAGGTACAGTGGGAACTCTTAGTACATTACGTCTAGGAGGCAAATATTTAAATAGTTAAATAGAGAATAGAAGTGAGTAATTCATAAGCAAATGTAATTATTCCTCAGTCGTAGCTGCCAGGGTGAATGCAGATGACTTCCCATGTAGAACCAAAGATGGGCCAACAATTTACTTAAGACTCAGACTGACTCATGTGATTTAATGTGTAGGGAAATGAAGCCCAATTAAATAAAAAAAAAAATACATTACAAAATAGATTTACACTGACAATTGAAACAGTTATAAGAAATAGGAATCAGACCTTACAATTATGGACCAGACTCTAGAGTTTGGAAATTGCCTTTGTTAGATAATGATAGCTTACATATCTAATGATGTGTTTACTTCACAGCACTAAAGTTTCTAACATTAGTCACATTGGTGAGAGAAATGTAGGAGAGTGATAATTTGTTTGGAAGTTAGCTTAGAGCAGAAAAGCAATTTGCTTTTTCATTTATTGAAAATTCGGGCAGCTCCTACAGGTGCCAGAACCAGGAGCTGCTGACGCTGGTAACTAAAGTAGCTGTGGGCATCAAATGAACCACACCAGCTATCAGTCACACACATCTCACAATGAACTTGTGACACAAGTTCAATAGAGCTTGAGTCATATGTACAGGAATAGAGACAATGGTTTTGTGTAGATGAAGGAGTGAAGTCTCTTGTTGTCATCTTCATAAAATATACCAGGAGTTAAAATGGAATTTGGCAGGTTGGGGAAAAGAATTACTCTTTATTTTTCTTTGTGTAAGGCTGTCCTGTGCCATTTTGCCAGTTGATTTCAACAAGATAGAAGCAGATGTTACAGCAGCTGCATGGCTAATTTTCCATTGCTAGAGATAAAGCTGCTATAAAAGATACAATTCAGTACATGTATCAAGTCAGCATTGTTGCCTTAAATAAAAATTCATGTTTTTTTCTCCTGATGTAGCCTCAATAACAGAAGATGATCGTAAACTGGCCAGTTTAGCTAGAATGAGTATACTTCAGGTTTTTTTTACAAGATGTTTCACAAAATCACGATTCGGCAAAACATCATGTGCAGACTAAATATCTGATTACAAGCTCCAAAATGAATAAGGAGATTACATGTAAGATTTTAAAGTCCAGGTTATCAATGTCACCTTTCAAAGGTATCTTGTATCGTCCTCTCCCTTTCCTTTTGTTTTTCTCCATCTCTTAGTGTGGCACATTAACATTATAACAAAATGCACGGAATCAGTTTGAATCTGGTGATTTTTCATTTTGAAAAGGTGGATTTTATTCGTTAATTCTTGGTCCCTTCTGTAGCTGGCTACATGCAGCAACCTTAACTTTATATCTGGATGAACGCAATGAAGAGATAAAAAGGAAAAAGGATGTGGTGGTGAAGGTGTAAATGCGCAGTGGGATGTAAATTATCTTCTTATTACTAAAAAAGTCATTCCATACAGTCACTGGAAGCAACACCGGGCTGCAGCACATGAAAAATGAACTCATTCAGTAGTAATATGCACTAATCTACCTATCAGATTTTATTACTCAATAACTCAATAACTTTAACACCTGAATCTAACTCTGTTCATTACTTTGTGAGTAAAAGCTGACATAATATAAACTTTTTAAAGCATTATAAATAATAGAAATTATTAAGCAGAAATTTAAGAATTAAAAAAACTTTAGCAGAGCCATAAGTTTTCACATTGAGAACTGCTTGTGATGTCGCCTGAAAATAGTATTTTCTTTTACCTTGGACTACTTTTAGAGGTAGGAAACTTTCACAATGGGAGAAGAAGAATGATGAATTAGATCTGGACAGGAGTGCATAAAGTGGCTTTAAAATGATTAATTCTGCAGTAGATTTTTAAAAATACATGTATTTTCTCAGTATTATGCAGTTTTAATAGTTTTAAGAAAGATCAGCATGTAAGAGTTGACCGTGTAATTCCTGACTGAAAAACTGAAAACCATTTCCTCTGAAAACAAAAGAAAACAAATCATCAGCAGAAAAAGTAACAAATCACGGGAAATTCACTGCTCTACCTTTTCAGTTTCTTTGGTTGCTCTTTCCTGAGAAAAACATACATTTCACATTGCCGGCATATTAAGGCAGTTGATATAACCAGTCTAACAGTGCAGGCTGAGTATAGGCCAAGCACTGTTTTCACACTCAAGAGATTGAATTCCTGCTGTGAATAATGTGTATCATAGGGGATCGTGTTTGTCAGTATCATAAAAGTAAATAAAAGTTGTTTTTAAAATACGTTTTCTCTGTATTATGTATTTATTTTGTGTTTAATGCCAGGAACAAATGCCATAAAGAAACAATGATCCAAATAATTGGAAAAGGTGAAACATACATTAAGTTTATTGGTAACATGATCTGAAGTAAAAAAGAAATAAGTGGGGAAAGAGTGAGTGTGCAAACTGCAACAAAACAGAAGATTGTAAAGAATTTGGCAATTTCATCATATATGGTACATAGTATCATTTAAAAAAAAAGTAAATATAAACAATCATTTGAAGCCACAAAGCTGAAAAAAAAACAACTTCCAAAAACATCCGAGAACACTGTATGTGCTCAGCAAGACTGCTGCATCCTCAAAAAAGGTAAAACTTCTGCATGCAAAGAAAAATGCACATATAAGGTACAAAAGCTTTCTCCTGTCATAAACTCATTTAAGATGGATGGAGGTCAAGTGGAAAACTCTTGTGGGCTGACAAATCAAAAATTTAAATCCTTTCTAGAAATCTTCACAAACTGCATCCTCCCTGCTAAAGAGGAGGGGAACAGTCAGACTTGGTTATTTACAAGAAAACCACAAACCACATTCTGCATCTATTGCAAACCCACGGCTCTGCACGAAAGTCCACGGTGGTTAAGTCCAGACCTGTCACCCTTTGATGGACAAAGGAAGATCGTAAAATGAAAAAAATATGACAAACAAGGCCTCAAACTTCTAGTAGCTCATTTGAACCATTAGGAAAACATTTCACTTTTAAAACTCTAGTGGCAGCCTCCTCAGTTCTCAAACACAGACTGTTGTTCGAAAAGGTGATGCAACAATGTGGTAAACACTCCCTGTGTCCCAACTTTTTGAAATGTGTTTCTGGCATCACAATAAGCAGACATTTTTACTAAAAAACAAACAATACAGTTTCTCAGTTTCGATATTTTAAATGTTGTCTGTACTTCAAATATTCATAATATTCATAATATTTTTAAATATAGAATATAAATCATTACAGTAGGAAATCATTGTTTGTTTGTTTGTGTTTTAGTTTAGTTTAGTTTGCTTTGTTTTAAACTCAGATTCCCAAATTTGGAAATAAACCTGCATCTGCCAAATAACTGCATCCTTGAGCTCCCTCTTTTATTCTCAAGTTATTTATTTCAGTCATGTCTTATATTGAGTTACACAAACAAATAGAAAGTTCTTTTCTGTTACTTATAGACAGGAAAATGCTTAAGAGAGCTTTTGGAGCTCCATCACATCTGGGAGAACAGGTGGCGAGAAGACGCCCTGGGGAAACTCCACTGGAGCAGACCTGGCCCGTAGGCAGCCTCAGGTACCACGGCTGTCTCGCCAAAATGACAGGAATGAAGCAATTTTACTTTCCCTGTGATCATTTCATATGTGGGTTGAGTCCAATTTTTCTTTTTCTTCAGATGTGTCCTTCAATTAAAACTCTAAAAATAGATTATTAAAATTTTAGTATTGTCATTATCCATATATATCTATATCTATATAAATAAATAAATAAATAAAGGAACAAATGTAATCAGTATAGCAGCATATAGCCAGTTAACTCTCTGGGATATTGATCTGGTCAGTTAAGTATCAGAGGGGGTTGCTAATCAGTTTCAGGTGCTTTCATGTTAATCAAATTAACCACAGGTGCACAACAATGAGACAACCCTCAAACAGGAATGGTTTTACAGCTGGAACCCACTGACATTTTTTTTTTTTTTTTTACCAGTTTTCACTCGTTTTGCATTTGGTCATGTATAGGAATTTCTTTTACTTATGTATTAATCACATTATTTTATTGTATAATGCCTTGGTGCCACTGGATTTTAACATGTCTTACACTCATACAGTAAGACAAATGGTGAGGGTCTAGTTAGGAAGTTGGGGGAAGCAGACAATTCCACAGGAAGAATCTTTTGTCTCTTTGAGGACTCTGGGAGGTAGCAAGGGAGTGTGAACGTTAAGGTGTGAAACAGCTGTGTACTGCCTTTTGTTCCTGGAGAAGGTATTTAACTGAGAGCCATGTTAGATCAGGGGGAGACTCTGTTGACCGTCTGCCCCGCGGTCATGTAGGCTTTCCACAAGCTTGGTTGTCTGTTCTTTGTGTGTTTTGATTAATTCTGTTGTTTTCATTCAAATTCCCGTGCTTTCATTCTATTTTTTTTGTTTTCATTCAAATTACATTCTTTTCATTCTAATTCCATTGTTTTCATTCAAATCCTGTTGTTTTCATTCAAATTATGTTGCTTTTATTCAAATTCTGTTCATTTCATTCAAATTCCATTGTTTTCATTCAAAATTTGTTGTTTACTTTCAAAATCTGTTGTTTTCATTCCAATTCTCTTCTTTTCAGTCTAATTCTACTCTTTTTATTCAAATTCTTTTGTTTTCATTCAAAATCTGTTCTTTTCATCCACATTCCGTTGTTTTCATTCAAATTTGATTCTTCTCATTCAAATTCCGTTGTTTTCATTCAAATTCCGTTGTTTTCATTCAAATTCCGTTGTTTTCATTTTAATTCCGTTGTTTTCATTCAAATTCCGTTGTTTTCATTCAAATTCCGTTGTTTTCATTCAAATTCCGTTGTTTTCATTCAAATTCCGTTGTTTTCATTCAAATTCCGTTGTTTTCATTCAAATTCTACTCTTTTTATTCAAATTCTTTTGTTTTCATTCAAAATCTGTTCTTTTCATCCACATTCCGTTGTTTTCATTCAAATTTGATTCTTCTCATTCCAATTCCGTTCTTTTCATTCAAATTCCGTTCTTTTCATTCAAATTCCGTTCTTTTCATTCAAATTCCGTTCTTTTCATTTTAATTCCGTTCTTTTCATTTTAATTCCGTTGTTTTCATTCAAATTCCGTTCTTTTCATTCAAATTCTCTTCTTTTCATTCAAATTCCGTTGTTTTCATTTTAATTCCGTTGTTTTTATTCAAATTCCGTTGTTTTCATTTTAATTCCGTTGTTTTCATTTTAATTAAGTTGTTTACATTCAAATTCCGTTGTTTTCATTCAAATTCTCTTCTTTTCAGTCTAATTCTACTCTTTTTATTCAAATTCTTTTGTTTTCATTCAAAATCTGTTCTTTTCATTCAAATTCCGTTGTTTTCATTCAAATTCTCTTCTTTTCATTCAAATTCTGTTCTTTTCATTCACATTTCGTTGTTTTCATTCAAATTCCCGTGCTTTCATTCTAATGCTTTTGTTTTCATTCAAATTCCGTTCTTTTCAAATTCCATTGTTTTCATTCAAAATTTGTTGTTTACTTTCAAAATCTGTTGTTTTCATTCCAATTCTCTTCTTTTCAGTCTAATTCTACTCTTTTTATTCAAATTCTTTTGTTTTCATTCAAAATCTGTTCTTTTCATCCACATTCCGTTGTTTTCATTCAAATTTGATTCTTCTCATTCTAATTCCGTTCTTTTCATTCAAATTCCGTTGTTTTCATTTTAATTCCGTTGTTTTCATTCAAATTCTCTTCTTTTCAGTCTAATTCTACTCTTTTTATTCAAATTCTTTTGTTTTCATTCAAAATCTGTTCTTTTCATTCAAAGTCCGTTGTTTTTATTCAAATTCCGTTCTTTTCATTCAAATTCTCTTCTTTTCATTCAAATTCCGTTGTTTTCATTCAAATTCCGTTGTTTTCATTTTAATTCCATTGTTTTCATTTTAATTCCGTTGTTTTCATTCAAATTCCGTTGTTTTCATTCAAATTCTACTCTTTTTATTCAAATTCTTTTGTTTTCATTCAAAATCTGTTCTTTTCATCCACATTCCGTTGTTTTCATTCAAATTTGATTCTTCTCATTCCAATTCTGTTCTTTTCATTCAAATTCCGTTCTTTTCATTCAAATTCCGTTCTTTTCATTCAAATTCCGTTCTTTTCATTTTAATTCCGTTCTTTTCATTTTAATTCCGTTCTTTTCATTTTAATTCCGTTGTTTTCATTCAAATTCCGTTCTTTTCATTCAAATTCTCTTCTTTTCATTCAAATTCCGTTGTTTTCATTTTAATTCCGTTGTTTTCATTTTAATTCCGTTGTTTTCATTTTAATTAAGTTGTTTACATTCAAATTCCGTTGTTTTCATTCAAATTCTCTTCTTTTCAGTCTAATTCTACTCTTTTTATTCAAATTATTTTGTTTTCATTCAAAATCTGTTCTTTTCATCCACATTCCGTTGTTTTCATTCAAATTCCGTTCTTTTCATTCAAATTCTCTTCTTTTCAGTCTAATTCTACTCTTTTTATTCAAATTCTTTTGTTTTCATTCAAAATCTGTTCTTTTCATCCACATTCCGTTGTTTTCATTCAAATTTGATTCTTCTCATTCTAATTCCGTTCTTTTCATTCAAATTCTCTTCTTTTCATTCAAATTCTGTTCTTTTCATTCACATTCCGTTGTTTTCATTTTAATTCCGTTGTTTTCATTCAAATTCTCTTCTTTTCAGTCTAATTCTACTCTTTTTATTCAAATTCTTTTGTTTTCATTCAAAATCTGTTCTTTTCATTCAAATTCTGTTCTTTTCATTCACATTTCGTTGTTTTCATTCAAATTCCCGTGCTTTCATTCTAATGCTTTTGTTTTCATTCAAATTCCGTTCTTTTCAAATTCCGTTGTTTTCATTCAAATTCGATTCTTCTCATTCTAATTCTGTTCTTTTCATTTTAAAGAATGTTAGCTACCGCTCACCGCTCGTCTGCAGGCTTTATTTAATGGAAAACTTCCACAACATTCAGGGTCTGTGATAACACCGGTAGCAGGAGGCAATATCCGGACCCTACAGAGGTTGTACAGCTAGTCTTCTAGTGGGCCCTGTGCTCACTGCACCATGGAGCACAGATGGCCACGGAATACCAGAATTGGCAGGTCCAGTGGAAAAGTGTGCTTTTCATAGATGCAATCAGGTTCATCTTGAGCCTTGTGAAAGACATGAGAGGGTGTGGGGAAGAAGCTTATACTACTTGTAACATCATTCATTATGTGTTGGACACTCAGGGACGAACATTATGCCCAAACTGATCCCACAAATGTTCACCGGGGATTGAGGTCAGGACTGAAGGCCATTCCATCCTCTCCTGTCCTCCTCTCTAAATTTTGGAGATGATCTCCGATAGACCCTGCTCTGTGGGAGCGAGTGTTGTCATTTTGGAGGATAGAGTTCGCTCCCAGACTGTGGGGATATGGGATTAGGTGCTAAGTGCTGATAGGGTGAGGAAATGATCTTTTTACAGTGTCATCTTGTATGGAACTTGGCCTTCAATTTGGACACGATACTAGGGCTCAGTCCAAATAATGCTGGGGTTACAGCTTTAGGCACTTTGTTACTAGCAACCTCTACTAAAACATATAATTTTCTTCCATTTCTTTATTCAAATCTACAAAAAAGGATAAAGATAACACATTTTGACAGACATAGAGTACTTTTGCACCAACAAAGAGATTCCCAAAGAGCTATTAGCTGAAAACTAATATAACTCAGCATGCTGTGCAGTGTGTCGTTAGAAAAAAGTTCTGGACAAGTGGCGAACAAAAGAAAAGAAGGACAGGCCTAAAAAGCTATCCTCAGCAAATGAACAGTCCACTGCAAGACCAAACTTATTTAGGCTAGTTTGGTGCGTCACATCTAATTTGTTTCAAAAAATTTTATTTTTTTTCACAAATGATTTTTTTTTTTAGACACTTGTGTCTAAAAATTACTTTTTATGCAAAGTAATGTTTAGGGTACAAACTGATTTATTTTATCACAGTATGAACAAATAAAAAGCGATGGCTTCTTCTACTGTGAATAGAAGCCATCGCTTCTATTCACAGTAACCCAAAGTGAATATTGAATTCACTTTGGGTTACTGTATAAAAGTTGGAATCAAAGTTACTTTAAAGTTTTGGTATTGTTACAGTCAAGTGCCATTTCTCAGAACATTTCTCTTTCAATATAAAAATAAAAATATTCCAGTAAAGATGCTCTCTAATTTAACTTGTAAGAAAGTGTTAGTTTATCAGAAAAAGTTAATTATTTGAATAACAGAGAAAATGCCAACCGCTTCTATAGCATTACTTAAGGCTGCACGTACCAGTACTTACTGCCATTTCTTTTACGCATGGTTACATTTGAGTCAACGAACTTAAAAATTACAACTCCAGCACATCTTAGCTTTGTGAGGGCTCATGTTTCACTGACAGTTCCTTCAGCTACTTTACACCAAGATAAAGCCAAGAACAGGTTGTATTCCAGCACTTTTCACTGCTCTGACTGCAGCCTTGACAGTAATTGTGTAGTCTGTTGAAAAGGGTGTAAAACTGGGTTCCCACTTCGACATGGAAGTAATTTTATCCCTGCAAAGATAAAATGATAAAACTTCTGGGCAACTGCTATTTTTTGTCTTGAAACTGGCCAGCCTGGAAGAGAATAAATTACACCTCGTGTGCATTCTGCATCAGACCTCAAACTCCATTCAGCACTTAAGAATATCTGCAGCTCCACCTCTCACTGATTTATGGAGTATCATGTACACACAGAAAACAAAAATGCTGCTTCTCTTCTAAACTGAATTTCACGTTTGGGTTTTGTAAAATACAGTGTTTATAGTTTTGTTGTAGTATTGCTACGAAACTGAAAGAAAATTACAACGTAGGTAGACTATTTCTCTGAACTGAATAGTAATTTTGTGTACCAGGAGTTCAATGGTCGCAATCAAAGACTGTTGCTCTCCCTTTATGGTAATCATATTTCTCTGGGAGCATTCAGTCTGTTGTGAACCGTTTCACAATGCCTTATTGCAGTTTTCAGTGACCCATTTTGGTGGTGTGCCACTTGCTTGAGTCCCACCAGCAGACTGAAGTTTTCCATCAAACACTAGGTGTCAGTATCTGGACTACGACCCCTCTTGGAAGTAGATAATGCAGTTCAGTGTTTAGAGTGTAGCTAGAGTTGAGCATATTATATGATGGCCAAAATCATCCATTGATCCATCCATTGATCCAATTCAATTCAATTCTATTCTATTTACATAGTGCCAAATCACAACAAAAGTCGCCTCAAGGTGCTTCATTGGTACAGAGAAAAACCCAACAATCATATGACCCCCTATGAGCAAGCACTTTTGGCGACAGTGGGAAGGAAAAACTCCCTTTTAACAGGAAGAAACCTCCGGCAGAACCAGGCTCAGGGAGGGGCGCCCATCTGCTGTGACCGGTTGGGGTGAGAGAAGGAAAACAGGATATAAGACATGCTGTGGAAGAGAGACAGAGGTTAATAACATCCATCCATCCATCCTTCCATCCTCTGCCGTTTAACTGCAAAGATGCCAAAACCTCAGCTGCTTCATTGCCCGAGGAAGTCAACAGAACCACATCATCTACCAAAAAACAATGAAATTCTGCACCCCTTGGCTGTGCCTAGTAATCAAATAACTGTGACAAAGGGCCACCCTGGTGGGGTCCCGCACCAGGCTCTGGCAACCGTTGTACACCTTAGACCAGCAGTGTTGAACTCCAGGCCTTGAGGGCCAGTGTCCTGCAGGTTTTAGATATCACCCTGTTTCAACTCACCTAAATCAAATGATTAGTTCATTACCAGGCTTCTGGAGAACTTCAACACATGTTGAGGAGGTGATTTAGCCATTTAAATCAGCTGTGTTGGATCAAGGACACATCTAAAACCTGCAAGACACCGGCCCTCGAGGCCTGGAGTTCGACACCTGTTATAGACTGTTATAGAGGGAATGATGAGAAGCGTGATCCCTTTAAAATTGGAACAAACCTTCAGGTCCCCCTTACTGAAAAGGGGTACCACCACCCGAGTCTGCCAATCCAGGGGCACTGTCCCTGTCTTTCACAAAATCTTGTAGAGGCATGTCAACTACAACAACCACAACATCCGGGGAAACTCAGGGTGAATCTTGCCACTCAGGTTCTGATTAATTTGATATCCTAATCTTGATGACCTCCACCAGTGATGGGCAAATCACCCCTTTGTGTCTGGACTTTGTGTGAGTGAGATTTAGGAGCTCATTAAAGTATTCCTTTCACAACTAGTTGAAGACAACAGAGTCCCTCAGACCTCACTATATACAGTGTGGGAAGGACACTGCTTCCCCCTCCTGAGTTGTGTGATGGTTTGCCAACTAAAAGGGTTGCTTCATGACTTCACTTATCTCCTCCACTTAGGATTTTTCCTTGGCTACTGCAAGAGCAGTGCCTGCCTGCTGGTACCTCTTTGCCACATCTGGAGTCTTGCAAACTAACCATGCTCAATAGAACTCCTTCAGATTGATGGCTCCCTTCACCTCCGGTGTTCACTATCTGGTTGGGGGATTACCACCACAACCCACATCAACCACCATGTTTCCAGCGCTTTAAACAGCCACCTCAGCAATGGAGGCAAAGAACATGGTCAACTTGGACTTCCCCATTATGGTTTCTGCAAGAAATTCCCAGGACCTACTCACTGTCCATTTGGGTTCACCAAGCCTATCCAGCATTCTCCCCCACCACCTAATCTAACTTACTAGAAGGTGGTGATCAGCTAATATCTCTGCTTCCCTCTTCACTTCAGTGTCCAGAACATACCACTACAGATCTGAGGATACTATTAGGAAATCAATCATTGACCTTTGGCCTATGGTGCCCCATGCAGAAATCTTTCTAACCCAACAAAGTGTTAGTGATGCACACACTGTGGATAACACAGAAGTCAGACAACAAAACACCATTCAGGTTCAAGCTGGGCAGACCATTCCTCCCAAGGGCCAAGCAGCTCTTGTAGGTAGACTTATATTATATTATATATTATATCTTATATTAAACAGGTCTGTACAAATACAGGACTTCCAGACAATTAAAATCATTTTGAATCTATGCTAAACTGCAGTTGAATAACATTAAACTGGAATTGAATTCTGTTTGTAGTAGGCTGTGGATCATTTATGTGCATACTATACATATTAAATCTTCTGAAAAGGATAGATAACAGTGTCCCAAAAATACACAGATGATTAGCTTACAGAGCAGATGATAAAACAGTTCCATAAAAACGAGTCTCCTTTGCTGACCTAATTTTGTATTGATTTTTATCTCCATTAAAACAAAAGTTGGAAAACAAACATTGTGCGCAGATTAGAAGGGTGGCTGCATCTAGAGCTCCCAGACTGGCACAGTGCTTATCATGTGAACACACGGTCGGAGAGGAGATGTGCACTTAACATCAAAGCTGATCAGATATTATAACTTCATGTCAGGCATTTTGCTGCTATTGTACTTAGAATTATTATACCTTCTGTGCCTTTGAAGGTTGCCTGTAGTATTTGGTCTTTTACACAATATGTTCTGTCTCTCACATGCTGTAAAGTGAAGTAAACCTCAGTGTGAAATATTAACCTTTTTTCGCTCTTGTGTTTTTCTAGCTCGGGGTACATTTTGCATTAGAGACAAATACAATGAAATCCATCATCTGTTCACAATAAAAGCCCTCTTCTCAAAACATTCATCTCAAAATAAGTAAGAAAATGGATTGTCACGTGAATTATAGACTTTAGGTGCAATAAAATTTCAGCATAATTTCCTTTTACACCCACCTTGTCATAGTCAACTACAAGACATCAAGTTCTGGTGTCGGAAACGATGATTATAATCTCAAAATAGTCATCTTTCTTGGTCATCAGGACAATACAATGTGTTTCCAGCAGCGTAAAGAGAATGTTATTCGAGGTTAGGATTAGAGACACGCGATTAAGCTTGTCATGCTACATGCTGCTGGGATTGTGTATATGATCATTTTTGCTCCTGCTGATGCTTTCATTTTGCAGTGGCACTACCATTACCGGCATAATTGCATCTCCAAACCGCCCAGAGATGCGTCCTTGTTGCAAAATCCATTAGCACACCACAACACTCTGCCCCTGGGACGAGGGATGGGGTTTCCAGCAAGGCCTGATATCACTCCGTGAGAGTGAATAAAACATGGACACTTTCCTCCTCTTAGCCTGCTCATCATTGATTGTCTTGGCGAGACGATGAAAAGAATGGATGAGTAAACTGAAAATCGTCAACACCTTGTGTGTCTTTGAATGCAAAAACTTTTGCAAACACATTAAGCAACTCCATTAGTGTACAGTTTTTGACATATATTTGCTAAAGAAGTTACTGGAAAGAGTTTGATATAAGAGCAACAACCTCGCAATGCTCCTTATTTATGAAAAAATAATGTTTTCATTCTTTACTGGATATTTTTTCTTTCAATTATGTGAAAATCAAACAACCTATTTCAATGCAACGCGAAGAGCATTTCTCAATTTTCTTATGTGGGTCCCTGGAGAAAGCCACTGCCTGCTTTCTTGCCTCAAGTATTTTCCTAGCTTCATCCCACACTGCCCTATATTGTGTGTTATGTAATACTTACACACCACCTGAGGGCATCGGTTCTTCCAGTGGCAGGGGAAATCTCATAAACAACCACTCTCATTTTTGTTTTGAATTAGGCTTGATATTAACTTCTTTACACATGGTCTCAAACTTGAGACATAAGAGTCAAAACTTTATAAAATGAGAAATGAGCTCTGGAATATTGCAAGTGCATAATATATGAATCTCCAATAAGACAATGTATAATTCACAAAGCACGTCATAAACCTTGCAGGCAATTAAAGAGTTTAAAGTCCTCTGTGTAGGCTCAGTCATTACAAAAGTTTACACTGAATTTAACATCTCAAAGAAAACCAGCAGCAGACTGTAAGCAAGCTAGGCCAGCTTCAAAACACTCCGAAGAATTTTGCAAGGAGCATTCACTGCATAAAAAGTGGGCTTTCTGTTAGTAAGATGCACTGCCGTGGGAGTGCTGGTTCACAACTGTTAACTAGAATTTATAATGTAAATGGAATATGTGGCAACTGACAAGCTTGGGGATTAACTTCCCCGCCTGTAAGCCTAGAGCTGATATTCACATGTGAATGAAAATGCTGTGAGCTATACACTTCGAGATTGTAGGGGGCGCCACTGCTCTAAGTTTCTTAAAGAGGACGCTTAGACGTGAAGCAAATGTATGTTTCTTGTAACACTTATGCTTATTGTGCTTATTGTACACATAATATTCAACATGAATGTTAATATTATTATTAGTAATAGTATTATTGTTAAGATCTCATTTCATCCTGCATGCTTGGCTGGTTCTATGTGATTTACTTGAGAAACAATGCTAATGAATATTTATATTTTTAGCCATGTTGAGCTCTAGAGCTCTCTCTGCTGCTGTCTATAGGTCACTCTTATTTTACTTTTGGCTTTTAGGACTCTCCTTCTCTCTTTCTTCACTGTCTTTACTTCCTTAGACAGTTGGACTCATCTTCTTTTTTCTTTTCCAGCATCAACCATTTTCAGCTACCTTTGAAAACAACCAATACCTCCTGGATAAAACAAAAATGGTCTGCTCTTCCTGTTCTTCCTGCTACCCAGGCTTCATTTTCCTCAGAGAGTTTGTAGAACGAGGAAGGCAGAGGAGTTGCATGGTGAAAGAAGACCTTGTAGGCAACCAATCTAAAGATCAATCATGAAAGTTTTTGTTTGCCCATTCAAGGTTTTTAAAAAAAAAAAATAGATCCATAAACACAGACAACCACTCATACTCACACTCATACCTACAGTCATGTTACTTAACTAAGCCCCATGCATGTCTCTGGACTGTGGGAAGATACTGGAGTACCCGCAGAGATTATGCACTCTGCACAGGAAGGTCCCAGACTGGATTTGAACCCACTGTGAGGCAACAGTGCTAACCACCATGCCACCCTAAGCACTACTGATATGATCACATACTGTGATAATTGCTGCATGAGTGACCAGGGGAGGAGTAGAGTTTAGATGTGTAAACTACAGGGAAAATAGATAGCACTAGAACATAAGATGAGCACAAAAGCAGAGTTGTAATATTGCGTTAAACGTTCAGCTTGATTTCAAAGAAATATGAAGAAGAATGCAAAGGTGAATAATAGCATAATACAATACGTTGCATGTTGGAATTTAAAGTTTGAACATGTGAACCCGACTGTGACAGTGTGATTTTGCATCTGTGATGATTCAAGTATCAGCAATTAGGCTACTATTATGCACCTATCTTCACCACTCGTCTGGCAAATGTAATTAACTTAGTTTCCTCTTGCCCACTTACACTTGCTGCATCAAGGAAAAAATGCTCCTTGTTGGGATTTTGCTGTTTGCAACATGACACATCATTTACAGCTACAACTGTGCACAATGAATTTAGAGTGTCGCGAAGCAACATGCATCAATATACTGAAATGCATTTACAATTCTTAGCTCCCTGTGGTCCACCACACTCTCACATCCATACAGAATTTGACATACAAGCAATTTACTCTTGGTGCTGTAATTTGTCTCTTTTTAAATGAGGGTTTGGTGGATGACAAAAAGAGCTTAAGGGGGCAGAGTTTGAAATTTTCTATGGGCAGTTCCATTCACACAGATGACTGCTAAATATAAAAAAAAAAACACAAAGTTTTCACTAAAAGCCTTTCAATATTACCTAAAAATGTCTTGCATGTTGTTACATTTCACTACAGAGATGACACAGTGACAATGGCACAGCGAGACAATGGAATTAGCTGAACTTGTTACAGGATTTGCTAATGACAGCAAAAGCCCAGCTCTTCCTAGAATAAATAAACAATTTTAAGAGTGTCCATATGGCCTCTTGGCTGCTAAGTTACCGAACAGACACACACTCAGACGTGCACACACGCTGTAGCACTGGTAGTTCCGTCTGCCTTGCTGGGACTACTCACCACTCCAGTCACAGCTGTTCAATGGCGTCCCTTGTGGCTCTCTGCCAAACAAAATGTGCGTGGCAAGCCACAACCGCACAATGTTACCTTGCACAGTGAGGCGTGTTTGGCACAAATGAGTAAATAAAATGAAATGAAGAAGTGTATTCAACACTTAATTTGCCTCCCAAGAGTGAAAACATGTTGAAAGACAAAAGGAACAAGAAAAAGAATATTGAAAGCAGCTTTTGGTTGAAAAGATGGAAGTCCTACTGTAAACAGGGTTAAAAAACCCCAAAGGATTAGAAGAAAATGAGTTGCTTGCATGACGGCATAAATCAGTGGGAGGCATTCTAATGGAAAGTTGGGCCCTCTACTGAGAGCCTTATCAATCACAGAGATAGAGCTGCCACCGTATTGACTATGCACCAAACAAACAATATCTAGGATGAGTTCTAAGTGCTATTCCCAAAACAGACCACACTGTAGATCATTCCTCTGTCAACGTCTCTTGGGAGCATGTTGAATTACTGAGAAAGTGTATGTGTGTGAGTGCAGAGCATGGTTACTTTGAAAGGAACCAAGATCATCGTTCCTTTGCTGCAAACATCACCACAGGCTGCATTTATTGTAAAATATCAGACTGCAACAATCTCTTAAGAGAGGCCAGTTTTACAAAACTATGCAAACTGTGTGGGAGTCTGATGCTAATGACATTTGTATAATGCAAAAGTGTTCCTATTATGACTACTGGCTCAGGCTCAGACCTTAGCAAAATGTATGAAATGAATGTGACTGTGTTGTGTTAGTGAGTCATACATTTGGCTCCCTAGTATTTCTATGATATATATTCCTGTGACTGATTTATATAACCCAATTCATTAAGTTGTAATGCCTCTCCATGCAAATACTGTTTATTTATAATTTGAAAAGAGGTGAAAGATAGGAAAGGAAAACATAGAACAGGTTTATAAAAATGACATTTTTACATTTAAATTTCTCATCCACTAAGACTTTTCTATTTAGTCTGCTTTATCGTTCTTCCATACTTAGTGTCAAGGTTTCAAGTGCGGGACTCACCCTGGGTAAAAGTCAAAAGGTGGTTTATTTACAATGGTGACACCGGGTGGAATATACTGTATACAGTGCAGGGAGAGAAACAGGGGTCCAGGGCAGCCATAGAAAGATCCGTGTAGGGAAGGTCCAAACTCCTCTTCTCACAGCCAGTGACTCACAACAACTCACAACTTTTGCAGGGTACAGGGAGGAGGTTGAGATTTGATAGGGTGTTCTTGTCCAATATTTTCATGTGTGTGCGGGTGCACGGGTATGTTGGTATGGGTATATATTCGGGGTGCAACAATACTCGTATCGATATTGAACCTGTCGAGTGCAGCCTAGGCAGTTAGCTTGTTAATGTGTTGACGCCGTCCAGCCCCACGCACGGGGCGATCCGCGGTAACTTGTTAACGGAGATTTGCCGCGTTATGGCGTTAATGTCATTTTAACGAGATTAACACTGACAGCACTAGTGGGAACACAACAATAATGACTGCACATTTACACCGACATCATCCTAGTGCAAAGACAAGTGGAAGCAGACAAAAACAACAAGCACGCATGCTACAAACTTTACCCGAGTCATTTAGACAGCCGTTAGCACGTGATTCTCCTTATGGGGACCTGATATGTTTAATATGCTGCTGAGAGTATACCCCAGAAGAAGCGTATAGTATAGCTTTTATTTTGGAAAGAGCCATTTCTCTGTAATAAACTCTCTTTTCCAAAGATGAGTGATTTCTCCATCAGATAGATTTATTTATTTTTTTATTATTTTGTCGTTCAATATTGGTATGGGTATTGTTGCACCCCTAATATCTCTCTCTCTCTCTCTCTCTCTCTCTCTCTCTCTCTCTCTCTCTCTATATATATATATATATATATATATATATTAGGGGTGCAACGATACACAAAATTCACGGTTCGGTTCGGTTCGATACTTTGGTGTCACGGTTCGATATTTTTTCGATACAAAAAAAATGTTCATGCATTTTTAATTTGTCATTTATTAAAATTATAAATATATATTTTAACTCAAAAGTACAGTTTTTAAATTTAACCCTAACCCTTGTGCGCGTTTTTTATTTTGACAGCGAATGCGCACCTGCGGACCACTTATGTGCAGCCCTGGTTATTTAGCTCGTCATATTGCAGCCACAGAAATTATTTTGTCCATGAAACCATAAAGCTGCACTTTCTTTTTGCCTTATAGTCTGATTTGTCATAACTTCTCCGTTTTGTGGTAAGCTTTTCTTTGGCTGTCACTTCTTCACCCTGACCTGTCTTATTTGGCTCAGCAGAACTGAAATGCTTTTACACATGCACTCACATAAGCTCAGCGATTCTCTGCGCGATCAACCTCTCACATGTTTAAGCTTGCTGCGGGAGATTTCACTTGTCATGTTTGCATAGTAAGCTAACGATTAATAAGACGATGTCAGAGGAATTGGTGCACAAATTATCATCACTCACAGATCAGTGCTGTCGCTCTCTATACACAGTTCGCACGATTGCAAAGTGAAAGCAAAAAAACAAGCGCAAATTCAAACGCGACTTCAATATGTCACATATTGACAGTGGCTCACCGATGCCAATGACATAATTACCCAGCTACATTTCTGAAAGAATGCAAAAGCATTGACATATATTTTTCCTACAATAGCCCGACGGGCAGGGAAGAGATAGATTTTGGTAGCCCGACTGAAAAAGTCGCTAGCCCCAGGACGTCGGGCTAGCGATATTGCAAGCCCTGTATCTGATTGAGGAATCACTCATCTTTGGAAAAGAGAGTTTATTACAGAGAAATGGCTCTTTCCAAAATAAAAGCTATACTATCCGCTTCTTCTGGGCTATATTCTCAGCAGCATAAGGAGAATCATGTGCTAACAGCTGTCTAAATGACTCGGCTAAAGTTAGTAGCATGCTTGTTGTTTTTGTCTTTGCACTAGGATGATGTCGGTGTAAATGTGCAGTCATATTCGTTGTGTTCCCACTAGTGCTTTCAGGTTAATCTCGTTGAAATGACCTTAACGCCACAACACGGCAAATCTCCGTTAACGAGCTACCGCCGATCGCTCCGTGCATGGGGCTAGACGGCCAACACGTTAACGAGCTAACTGCGCTAACACACTAGTTCACACCAATGTAATTGAGCATTGCATGGCACATCCAACATACTGTTTTACTTTAGTCCATGACTCGCTTACCTTCAGGGTCATACGTCACATGAAAACCAAAATAATTCCAAACGCCAGATCTGAATGAGGGTCAATTTGCCTGTTGCAAGGAGAGCTTAACTTCTGTCTCGCTAGCTTGCCCTGTGCTCTTCCTTCTGACTATGCTGTCTGTGTGGAGCGCTCAGTGGATCTGCGCTCGACAGTGCAGCCTAGGCGGAGTAGTCAAATGCAGATTCACTGAGCGCTCAACACAGACAGCATCGTCAGAAGGAAAATTGATAAAATAAATTACAAATGTTGTATTGTTCGATACATATGCGTACCGAACCGAAAGCACTGTATCGAACGGTTCAATATCGATACGAATATCGTTGCACCCCTAATATATATATATATATATATATATATATATATATATATATATAGATAGATAGAGAGAGAGAGAGAGAGAGAGAGAGAGAGAGAGAGAGAGAGAGAGAAATACATGTAACATATAATGTAATTGCAAGGAGGTATTTCTGTAGTCTATTGATTACTAGGTAGTGGAAAAGGGGTGGGATTAAATAAGTTCATGCTTCTTCCTGCTCCTCTTTGAACATGAAAGTTATTTGTAGTTGTGGTTGCTTGTTTTCCTTTTGTTTTGCTTTGTTCATTTGTCTCTTTTTAATTCTATGTTGTTGTACCTTTTCAACGTGTTCAAAATAAAGATTCAATCAATCAAACAATCCACAATCCAATTCTGTCCAAGCTCACTTATGCTCATCCACTCGGGGTCCATGTGGTAGGGAAACGTGACCAGATTTTCTATGTAACTTCTATATGCATCTTTGTACTGCTCTGTTTGTGCGGCCCCATCATTGATTTGATGGATTTCCTTCCCTGTTTCCCTTTCCAGTCCAATTATAACCTAATCACCAAAGCTAAGGTTTTAGCCATCTATGTCATGGTCCTTGTTTGATCCTTGCTGTCTAGTTTGAAGTTAGTTCTTAGTTTATATATTCTAGTCTGAGTTTCTGTTAAGATTTTCAGTTTTAGATTCCTGTTTTGTTTTCTTTATAATCAACTGTTTTTGATTCCTTGTAACATCACAGAGTCCAAGCTCTGTTTACTGCATGCCTGTTCTAGATGAGTTTTATTTTTCTGTGTTTTGCTGGTATTTTTCTTCATTTCTAGTACCGGTAGTAGTAATAGCCTCCCCAGTGTTTCTCTTCATGTCTCCCTTTGTCTCATACTGTGAGACAGAGGGAGGCAGTGGTGCCTTTCATTTCCTTGATTTTGATTTTATATACTGTTTTGTTTGTTTGTTTGTTTGTTTGTTAGTTAATTAGTTAGTTAGTTTATTTGCTTGTTTTAATCAATTTTAAATCATGCTTTTTATTTGTTCTTGTTTCTAATGTCTCTGTAAAGCACTTTGAATCACCTTGTTGTTGAATTGTGCTATACAAATAAACTTGCCTTGCCTTGCCTTGCCTTCTCTTTTTAGTGATGAAGCTTATGCGTGCGTTCAATAAGGAAGATCTGTAATCATTCAGCTGTCTGCTTTCCCAGGTGTTTGGCTGCTAGTCTATCCATTACGTTACTTCCACTTTCTCACGCTGTAAAACTCAATGTTAGCATCATAGCTGTAGTCCAATCATCTTTCTGCGTGCCCTCTTCAAACCAATAAGATACCCCCCTCAGTCTTGTGTGATATTACACCTCATCCTTGTTGAGTTTGTGAATGAGTCCTCACGCTACCCCCTCTTTTGGTTATATTATCTGACTCCTTGAGGCAACACTGTGATCTCTAGTTAGAGCAGAGAGCAGGTAGCAGGTAGAAGAGAGCCTGGAGAGGCGGTTCATTTAAACTTGGACCGAAATGTTGGAGCCCAAAGGAAACACAGGCGCGAGCAGTAACACAGAGAGTGACTAAACTGTGAGAAGCATGGGAAGCATGATGTGGACTAAAAAGCAGGTCATCCAGAAAGATGACCTGCTTTTGGAGATGAAGCCATTTTCCCCACAAAGCACAACACTGCTTAAATTAGTGATTACAGTCCAGTGGAAGATGAAGAATTGTGATCAAATTCTGGTTAATTATCCTAAAAATAGCTCATTTCAACTTACCTATATACAGTTATATAACAGGACTTGTTTGGGGCTTGTGTTCTCCATCTTCGTGCATTGTAATTTCTCTGTTTTCATGAAGTACAATGCAAACATAGCATGATATGTGTCAACTTATCATGCTATGTTTTCCTATCAGAATTAAGAGTTTTAATTCCTATCAGAATTAAAACTCTTTTCCCAACAGGGTCAAATGATAAGGTAATAATGCAGGATGGATGAGAGCTGTCCTTCTGATCTGGGCTCAAGTGACAGTCAGGTACACCACCCTCAGACACCATGACATTGTTCTCCTTCAGAGCTGTCTGATATCCAACTTGTGATCCTGTAGCTGAATTGTTGTGTTTTACATTTTTCGTGTACCCATTTCCTCTCAGCCTCCATTGTCAACTTTTGCCACAGTTAGCAGTTTCTTGTATTTCCCAGAATTGCTTTTAACAGCTTTCAACAAAAGGGTTCCCTGTGCTGTAAACATGTAGGTGGAGAGAGTGATAGCAGTACTGCAGCAAGTCGGAGAAAAACAGAGAGAGAGAGACGCAAAAAGAGAACAATGGCATGAAATTGTACTGCTGTTCACCCTCTAAAATAAAACTTTTCCTGCTCAGGCTAGTAGGGTCAAAGGAAACCCAGACCTGACATCCAAACAGGCAAAGCCTCTGTCTCCATATGCTTTTGTCCATTAATTGTATTCTCTGATGATGGGATCACCTTTGTTACAAGGTCCACATCCTTAAAGAAATTATCATCTTTATGGCCCAGGTTAAATTGGATCAAACCATTTGACTTTTGACAGTCAAAAAAACAATTAGATGTGCTTTTCTTTTAGCTGAAGATCAGACAATTTACCCAAAATACAGAAAGTGAAAAAAAAAAAATCCCAGATTTTGCTCCTAATGGTGATTCATTACAGTTGTTTCAATTTTGATCCATATTGTATCTATTAAAATGGATTTTACATCCACCAGTGGGGGTCAGAATGGTCGTAGGCAATCTTAAAACTGTGTATTTTGTAGCTGAGCAGCAGTGACAGAGTTCAAAGGGGATTTTGACACTTGTATGAGATCTGCCTGGGTTCCCACCACATATGGCCATGTTCCCAGTGAGACAGACGTGTTGGTCTTTGAAGTGCCATGGGTAAATCTCTAAAAGACAGAGTAAAACAGTGTGTGGTTCTAATTGCAGTAATCATTGTCTCTAGAGATGCATTTAAACTACATGGATAAAGGTAACTGTGCCTTTCGCCTCGCTCTAGGTTTGCTACACCACCATCTGTGCTACGATGTTTAGCTGAAGAGCCATCAGGGAAATTCTGATGACCCTCAGCTCCTTACTTTGGACCATGTCCCGGTGGAGCGGCAGTGAGAGTGGATGTGTTCCTGCTACCCTGTGCATCTGACCTCCTCGTGTTATCACTTGTTGACTCTTGCTTTTACTAATTTATTTATTATTTATTATTAATTTATGTTAGGTTTTAATACCTAAAAGCAAATGTTTTTTCTTGTTGATTCTTGAGATTAAAACAGAAAGTGTTTAATCAAGTGTTAAAAATGCTTTAACTGCTTTGCTGACAGCGTGATAACATGTTAAATATCATGGAAACACAAAAGACCTGCGAGTAAAAATGTAATTGTTTCAGTGATGGATGCCAGCGAGAGCCCTATACCCAGCTGCAGCCAATCAGTGCATCTCACACACTTTGCTGGATACTGTCAGCGGGTCATGAGGTTAATGATTTTGTGCTTTGTCAAATCAGATTTATTATCGGAGCATGGATTAATTTGTCAGTATTGTGCGGTCCATTAAGACACCACCAAGCAAAGCCTTAATTAGAGAAACGTAATTGCAGTGATTACCACCCTCCTCTTGAGGCGTTGCAAATGGGTGGAGGAAAAGAAATCGCCACCAACTTTTGGGAGTGACACAAATTAAGCATGGCGCTCGGAGAAGTCGTACACTGCGACTGCATGTTGAGCCTTGCACTCGTCGTGCTTCCTCCAAGATGTGATTTCCTTAATCTCTTTGGACAGCCTGAACAAAATTACTGAGTGATTGCTCAAGTGTTGTTCACAAAGATAATGTTCTGTGTGGGAAAATCGCAACAAATTAAATTATTCCTACTGAGGGAGTATTGTTTTAGAGGGCTGGAAGCGCATGAAGTCGCAATCTTATGGAAGAGACACAAAAACAACCCCAAAACAAAGTTAGCTCTGTAGGCAGCACAAGTGCTTGTTTGTCTGTGACACTGATATGCATATGCAATCAGATGAAAGACTGGAAGGCTGCTTTTGGACTGGAGGGCAGAACTGAGATAGAGCAGCCAGAAGCACATTACCTTATCTCAACCTCTGCTCAGTGTTTTCTTTCTATGTGCTGTTCCCCAATGGTAATGTTTCCCTGCACCACCATTCTGCAGGTGAAGCTGAAAACACAAGCTGTTGTGTGGCTGTTAGGCTGGTTTACACCGTCTCAGTCTGCATTAAAATACTTTTGTATTTATATAGCTGCAGTCAAACTGAATTTGAATTCTAAAGCCACAGAGATTTATGCTTCAGCAGGGAGTCTATTAAGTTGAATTACATCCTGTCTCAGTGGTAGTTGATGCACCTTAATCAGAACTGGATCTCTGAAGCTGGAGAGAATTTAATGATGTATGAATGGATATATTTGCAATTTTTCCCTAAATCTAATGTCATATAAATACTTGCTATGCGTGCTATATATGTGGCCTCATCTGATAGTTGCTGTAATGTTTTGAGCAGCAAAAATCTTGTATCAAATTAAAGCTCAGCTTTAATGGGCTCCTCAGTTCATAAATGCTTGCAGAGTGTTGCAAAAGAAGCAATGGTGCATTACACAAGTAAACACAATGATGTCCAAAAAAAGCAAGGAAAAGGTGTTACAGATACAAATTTAAAATTTAATATGTTTTTTTAATCATTTTGATATATTTTATTTCTGCATTTTTCAATTAAATGATAAAAGAAAATCCTTTCATATCCATAATTGCATTGTTTTGTACATACCCACCTTTTTGCATGTGAATTAATAACCACAAAATCTAAGAAGTGGTTTCCAAAAACAAATAGCACATTTTGTAAAAACACATTTCATGTTGACATAAATTGCAAAGGTTTTAATAATGTAAATAAAACAAAATTTGCATCTTAAAATGTGCAGAAATCTTGGGTTTAGCAGCCCACTTTCACAGATGGTTTTGTCTGCGTCTGTGTGTGTTTGTGTGTTCTTAACAAGTCATATTTGTTACAATTTATCATATGAGATCAAACTAATTTATTGCGATTATTATATATAATATGGACTGTAATTTATGAATCTGCGTGAAAGCAACATTTAGCTGTAATTAAACAGGCTTATTTGTAGATGGCAGGCCAGTGTGCTTGGCATCCCATGAGATAACTGGAGATGGATATGTGTGGGTGGGGCAGGGTAGATGAAGCACAGAGAGGTCAGGTTTATCTTCACTGAAAACATGTCAGTTACATTTAATTGACAGGGTGCGTGTTAGAGTGCAGACTTACTGTTGCTTTCCCTCCAGATTTGCTGTCTATTTGTGTTTTTACTTGTTTGCTTCCTATCACTGTGAAAAATAATTTTAGTTTGTGAACTTTGGTGTGATGACACGAGGTCACTTGGAGATTCTCAACAGCTTTAAATGGCTAAGGTCTACAACTAGTGATTCCTTTTAGTGCTTTCTATCCACTGTGTAGTTCTGCAGAGATAAAAGATTTAAAAAAAAAAAAAAGATATTCTTTATATCTTTTATCTTGTGTTCCACTAGAACAGACACCAACAGCATAAAAGTAATGGAAATTTTACTACATTGTTGCAGGGATCAGTTTATCATATTGACAGCTGGTGTCAGTCAAGTGTGTGACATTGTAAGAGACTGAAAAAAATAACAGAAGAAGACTAAACATCATTAAGTGAACAACAGAAGTTAACACAGTATAAACATGGTTGCACATTTATCAGAGGGATATTAAGCCTTACATACTGTTCCTTCACGATGTGGCTCAATTTGACCTGGATAATTTATATGTTTATAGGTTTTACAACGATCTTTTTGAGAGAAAACATCTATTTTCAGACAATATCATGTTTTGTTTTGCCTGGTTGGTGAATTGGTGGGATTCCATGTATATAACAATGTGTAACCATTTGATACTTTCCTTGCTATATCGTAAAAAAAATAAATAAATTAAAAAAAGAAAAATCAAAGCAACTACAATTTATATTTATAGACAGTAATTAATAATAATAATAATATAAGGGTTCCAGAATTACAGTAATCATCTGACGGAAACGGTTCATGCCCATATGATGAATCGAGGTTTTGGGTTTCACAAACTCTAAGGAGCAAAATAGTTTAGCTCCTTATCTGGTAAGTGCTCCACTTTGTTGCTTAGTTTCACCATTTAGTGTTGAGTAAGTACTCTTCAGAGTTTTCCTGCCCCTTTCTGCTGAAAATATTTGTAACTACAGCACAGCAAACTACTCCTACACTGCCAGACTGTTAAACCAAAAGAAACTATTGAAAGAGAGCTACAGTGTGAGATAGAAAGTGTGTGTTTCGAAACTGCACCATGCCTGAGTAAAAAGAAAACTTTCTTGCTTTGTGTCTAAGTAGTTCATAGATGGCTTCGAGAAGTCAATGTGGTTTTGGTTTGAATGGCAGAGCACACAAGATCAAAACTGTTGTCTGTGACTGATGAGTAGCTGCTGCCAGCCCTAATTGTAATACAGCAATTTGTCCTTGTCAAAGTACATATTTATCATCATGAAATCTTCTTTGGACACTGTCAAAGCTAGATGCCCACGTAATAGTTTAAACACAAAACCTTCACAGGTTTCTCTTCAACACAAATTGTCTTATTAATTGCTTGTTATTTGCTTTAACAGATTTATGCTTTAAAATGAAGAGCACTTTAAACAACCTTATAAAAACATATAATATGGATGCCACACTTATAAATTAAGGAAAAAATATAAAATCATAATCTAACATGTTATTGCAACATGTCTGATTGTATGCATATATCACTTCTTATTGTTACAAATAAAAATGCAGCTTTGATAAAAGTATTTACTACAGACCATTCGGGGCCATGGCTCTGCAGCTTTGCTGAACTAACACTATGATCGATTTCTGGTTTATTTATAAAAAACAGAAATTTCTTACAAAGCAATTTTATGCACAGAAGACTCATGACAGTAAGACAACTGAAAAAAGAGAAATGAGTTAAGAATAATCTTACACAAGAAGAAGAAGTAAATGCTTTATAATGCTTGGTGAATAATTACTATACCAATCAGGGCTGTAAAACAAATTTAAACCTGTGTTTAAAATATATTGATTTTGTATGATTTTTTAGATATAAGATTTCAGAATCAGCCTACCAAGAAGAATATTACATCAAAGTTTTGATGTTTCTTTCTGCTGTGCATTGACCCTGAGTCACAGGCCCAGCAAACATCTGACACAACCTTTGTTTTGACTTCTGCTGTTTCTTTCAGCTAACACGGAGAGATACCCTGATGTGTGTTCTGTCAGCTTGTGCTCGTGTCCGCCTGGGAAAGACCAAACGGTAATCTACAAAAGCACTGTGGTGAACTGTCAGGGTTGAAGCTTGTCCTGTTATCCTCCCCTCTGTATAAAAAAAAACATGCTTTTCTCTTTGATGTACTGGCACCTCAGTGCTGCTGGGTATGATGCCCCCAGCTTTTCTTTGCATTCATCCCCTGTCAGTCCAACTGTCATCAGTCAAGAGTGTGCATAAATGAATCCTCTCCAGTCTGCATGAAACGGTTTTGTCACTCAGGACGAACACTCAGCACTACAAACATAACACTGAAAAACAGAGTTCAGATGTTGATGTTGGTGTTTTTGACATATGTGTACAGGATGACAAGAGAAGCTCAAGGTGTTTTTATGGTTTGTAGAGTGCTAGGACAACTTTTCATCCAGCTTGAACTTGCATTTCTTATTCCCAGAATATATCAATTTCTTGCTCATCGAGTTTACTGCGGAGGTTGAAGATGGGCTCAGTGTTATTTGATAAGAAAGAAGAAGTACATTGGAAAGGTTAGATTTTTAAAGGTTATACCCTGATGACATCATTTTTTCTAAAGACTTAAATAACTTGGCTTTTTATGAAGAGCACCATTAAACACATTTTTATATCTAAGTAAAGTGAATGTTTTAGCAAGAATGCAACATTTAATATCAGAAAACGGATTTGTAACTGGAAGGTAGATTTTTGTAAGTTCAATTCAATTTTATTTATATAGCGCCAAATCACAACATAAGTCGCCTCAAGGCGCTTCATAGAAAGGAGTGTAAAAAACATTAGGACTAAGCAGCGTTCTGATATGGCCCTTTGTCTTTGTCACAGAGAAGGCTTCCGGTACTGTTGAATGTTCTCACCTTTTCACTGCGTTGAAAAGGTTTATAGTTGGAAAAACACTTCAAAAAATTGGCTCATCTTATTTATAGAAAGCAAAGAGCAGCAAGCTTTGACAACCATATTTCACAGCCAATTATTATTAATTGGGGACTGTGTGTTGGTAAATGTGTCTTCTTAAAAGTGGGTGAGTGGGTTGTTGGTTTGCACTACAACCCTCCGTATTCTGACATTTTCTCTAACGCTATCACAGCAAGTATGACATCAGTGATATATGTATTATAGTGTTATTGTCCAGCAGAGTCTGTTTGTGTGCTTTTCTTTTTTATGATCAACAGAAAGCTTGTATTCTATCACTTGGTTGCCTACTAGTAATGCTTCTTATCAGATCTAGGTTAAAGCCAACAGATGACAAGTATATCAACATAAAAATGGCCGTTCTTTCTTTGAGACTGAGCAAAAATGAGAAGATAAAGATCAACTTGCTGTAAACAAAATGCTATCATAAGTGGCGCGTGCAAAGAATTCTATTTATCTTACTATTATTAGCTGAGGACACATACATCTTAATACAAGACCGTCTGTGAGGCAACCTCAATTTGATGCGGATGCTTGGAGTGCAGCAGGTGGGTGATCTGGTCTCCCAGGGTGGGTGTGGAGCTGCAGAGGCAAAGGCACCCGTGGTGTGATTGATGTGTTTGGAGAGGAGACGCAGCACCTGTTTGAAAGACATGATCTGAGCCAGGATCAAGCGGCATTTTCTGGTAATGATCTCCAAAAGACACTTCGATTTTTATTCACATACAAATGCAGTGAAATAGAAATGAACATTCCCCTTGAATGTAGCTCTAAATGTAATTTTTTTCTAGTATAGGACGACTTTTAATATTGCTGTTCTGTATAATTACAAGATGTAATGAAAGGGTTGAATCGTTGCAAAGAAGCAATATTTTATGATGTCCATATTATTAACTGGTTTGATCAAACTAATGAGCAAAAAATGAAAATTATTATGTCAAAATTCAATTTCTACAAATTAAAAGAGTAGAGCCCTAATTGATATGGCAGAGAAATAACTTGTTTGTCTGGTCATACGACTTTAACCTTAACCTTAACTAGACTAAAAGACTAAAAACTATGACTGCAAAATTAGAACTTGGCCTTGGACATAGTATGAATTGGAATCCCCTTTGATAACTAGCTAAAGATACCAAGAGTTATGAAATGTAAACAGATTTAACAAGGTTAAATATCGACATATGAATCTTTATCATATAAATTCTATGTAAAAATAAGATTTGGCTCTGAAAACAGTGTTATCAGGTTGATCAGGTAATGTAATACAGATTATTTGATCTTTGAAAGTGTGTGAAAGTCATGGAATTGTCATGAAATTGTGCAAAGCAAAAGTCTCATATCCCAGTGTGAAGGAAAATCCAAATTTCACATTGTTTCCATTTAGAAACACTTACGATTTTAGTTAATATATAATCTGGCAGAAAGAAAAGTAAAGAACTTGATAAAAATGTTAGTGTGATAAATAAGGGATCAACGGCACATGAATGTAACAAATATTTTATGAAGCTCCGTAAGGAAACTCTATAATCACTCATCTGCCTGCTTTCCTGTGAGTTTGACTGCATGGAAAAGCAGCCTATCTCAATACTGACCTCATTACTCTAGTCCAATTATCTTCTCTCCCGCCTTCTTTGAGCCAATCAGCCTCCGGCTCTGCTTGGTTTAAATCTCTGCTCTCTGTCATTCTCCCTTTCAGAATCTCTGTTGTGCATCCCACGTCCTCCTCATCTCTGCCTCACTCACCTCAGCCAGAGCTATAGTCAAGCCTCAGTCTGCATCATCACCATCACCAGTGCCTCGACTCTGGAGGGTCCATCCCTAAATCGTATCACTGCTGGGATTCTGTTCTGCTCTTCCATGTATAATATTTTCTTTATCTCATAAAATCATGTTCATTTCTTCCAAGTGATCTCTCCTTATTGAAATACAGCCACTAGAACAATTAACACATTTCAATTCTTCAGCTATAACTATAACTAACAGCTATAGAACAGCTGTGGAACCACCAGATTCAGATTTGTATTCAAGGGGTGAATGAAGGCAATAGTTACTCCAATTTTTAAAAGATCAAGGAGCAGTGGTCCGAGGATCAATCCTTGGTCCACTGCTGTTAATTTTATTTATCAATAACCTTCCTGCCTGTTGTCCAGAGTCCAGCTGCTAGCTTTATGCAGATGACGCAGTCAGATATTGACCAGCTAAGTCATCATCACACATAAGTGGCAATTTGTGGTTTAGTATAATGTCCAATTATAATTTGACATGATAACTCAGGAAGCAGGAGATTAAACCTCGGACTTTTGGATGAACATATAGAGTCCTTTCCTCCTGAACAAGTCACTCAGTCGACTACTACAAAAATGAGTGTTAGTTCTCAACTAGAAGGCTGCGGCTTTTTTGAGTTTTTCCTTTTGCTCTGTTCCCCACTTGTGAATGTTGAAGCTTCTGCATTAGACATTTGCTAACAAAGCAAGACTGCAGAATTTACTGAGGAGATTAAAAGTCCTCATGCTGAGCACAGAGCTTAGTGTTGGCTGATGTTTTAAATGACATACATCCAGCAGTTTCTCTGACTATGATGTCAGCAGCATCTTTTTTCCTTTTTTCCAGTGTCTTAAAACATTATAAATACAAGAACATTGTCTAAAATACAGGATGGGGTTGATTCATGTTATCAAAATGTTTTCATGCTCACATATCTCCTGCATACATGCAATTCAATGACAGCTTTAAGCCCCCTGTGGGTCAGGCAATGCTGACATGGAAATTCTGCTCTCAGATAAACAAAGAGGAAATAATGCTATTGTGGAGGTATGTAATAACGACAGGAGAGGTCTCAGTGTCTCACTCCAATTTTATTAACTGACTCTCAGAACTTCACATATAGTGAGCGCCAAAATCTCCACCCCAACACTTCCCTTCAACTTGGGTGTGAGTGGAGCCACCTGGTGGTCCGCCACACATACCCCCCCGAACACACAGTTAGGTCTCTATTCAGTTCAGGACCCTGGGTCTAAGCAAACGACCCGAACGACTGAACCTGGGAGGGAGAGAACAGGCAGAGGAAGGTCCATCCTGTGAACGAGGCTGGTGAAGGCGAGCAGGAAAGGCAGGAGGAGGCTCAAACGCCGGTGGCCCGGGGGTAGTCCTGGGGGGAAACCCAGAGTCTGTCAACCCCATCGAAGGAGGGCGGCCACGGCGAGGGGCCTGGGCCGGCACTACATTACTGTCCGGAAGAACATGTGCAGGTTTAAGTCTGTCAACACACACAGTCTCCCTTCGACCCCCAAAATCCAAAACAAAATGTTTCTGGCCCGGTTCAATAACCCTGAATGGGCCATCATACAGCGGCCGCAGCGGTGTCCTGTGGGCATCGTGCAGTCTCTAAAGTCTTTGGAACAAAGGTGTCAGGCACGCAATGGTGCACCGGACCAGGAACCCGAAGCGAGTGCAAAAGCGGGTTGAGAGATAGCACCGATGGATCGAAGCAGGGAGGAGGATTTTCGGGCAAGAATTCTCCAGGCACGCAGAGGGGCTGGCCAAACACTAGCTCAGCTGGGGAAGCGCCGAGATCCTCCTTAACCGCAGAGCGCAGCCCAAGCAAAACCCACGGGAGGCGGTCAACCCAATTGCCATCCT
Source organism: Mchenga conophoros (assembly GCF_057382185.1). Classification (NCBI taxonomy): domain Eukaryota; kingdom Metazoa; phylum Chordata; class Actinopteri; order Cichliformes; family Cichlidae; genus Mchenga; species Mchenga conophoros. Next base: position 9,606,343 of record NC_140545.1, read on the forward strand.
TTAAGGAGGCGCGAAAAGCAGCCTTAAGCGACCGGTGGAACCGTTCACACATCCCATTAGCTTGTGGGTTGTATGCGGTTGTGCGGTGGACTTTAGCCCCCAGTCCATCAGCCATGGCCGACCAAAGCTCGGAAATGAACTGGGGGCCTCTGTCTGACGTAATGTCCACGGGTGGGCCGAAACGCGAGACCCAGCTTGACAAAAACGCCTTGGCCACCACTGCTGCGGTAGTGGACGCCAAGGGGACCGCCTCCGGCCACCTGGTGGTCCGGTCAACAACAGTCAAAAGGTGCGTAAAACCTTGTGACTGCGGCAGTGGACCCACCAGATCGACATGCACATGATCGAAACGTTTGCCGGGTATGAAGAACGGCTCCAGGGGCGCCTTGGTGTGTTTATGAACCTTCGCACGCTGGCAGGGAATGCACACGGACGCCCATTCCTTAACAGATTTGCGAAGGCCTGGCCAAACAAATTTAGAGCTGACCAGTTTAACAGAGGCCCGGACCCCTGGATGAGAGAGAGCATGTACCAAGTCAAAAACTTGACGACGCCAGGAAGCGGGAACCACTGGGCGAGGGCGGCCGGTGGAAACGTCACAGACGAGGAGGGGACCACCGTCCTGCACGGGTCTGTCCTCTAGTATGAGGCCCGTCTGGGTGGATTTAAGCGCGAGGATGTCCGGGTCGCCGCTCTGATCGGCAGCCATGGCGGAGTAGTCTATGCCGAGAAAGACGGGAGAAACCAGCGCACGGGACAAACAGTCAGCCACATGATTGGATTTACCAGCCATGTGCCGAATGTCCGTGGTAAACTCAGAAATGGCTGCCAACTGGCGCTGCTGGCGTGCACTCCATGGATCAGAAACCTTGGACATGGCAAACGTCAGGGGTTTGTGGTCCACGTATGCGGTAAAGTGACGACCCTCGAGAAAAAAACGGAAATGACGAGTCGCCAGGTGGAGCGCCAGTAGCTCCCTGTCAAAAACGCTGTAATTGCGTTCGCTGTCACGTAGCGTACGGCTGAAAAAGGCGAGCGGTTGCCAGACACCCGAGATTCGCTGTTCCAGCACCGCACCCACCGCTATGTCCGACGCATCGGTGGTCAACGCAATCGGCGCTGAGGGGGATGGGTGGGCCAGAAGGGTAGCATTAGCTAACGCTGACTTAGCATCAGAAAATGCTTGGATGCTTTCCGGAAACCAGTCAACGGAGTCATTAGCTTTCTTACCTTTTAACGCCCCATAAAGGGGCTTCAGCAGATGTGCCGCTCTGGGGAGAAAACGGTTGTAAAAATTCACCATCTCCAAAAATTCCTGCAGTGCCTTAACATTTGTGGGACGCGGAAATTCCGAAACAGCTCGGACTTTGTCAGGCAACGGAACCGCGCCCTTGGCGGAAATACGGTGCCCAAGAAAATCGAGAACGGGCAACCCAAACAATTTAGACGGATTAATAATCAGTCCATGCTCCGCCAAACGCTGAAAAACCTGACGCTGATGGAACATGTGCTGCTCCTTCGAGCTGCTGGCCACCAGTATATTATCAAGATATACAAAAACAAAGGGCAGCCCGCGCAAGACCGAGTCCATCAACCGCTGGAAGGTTTGGGCGGCACCTTTCAGGCCAAACGGCATGCGCAGAAACTCGAAAAGGCCGAAAGGTGTAATTATGGCGGTTTTGGGGACATCCTCCGCGCGCACGGGAACCTGGTGATATCCCCATACCAAATCGATCTTCGAAAAAACCGAGGTCCCCGCAAGATGGGCGGAAAAATCTTGGATGTGGGGAATGGGATAACGATCGTTCTCTGTGACATTATTAAGACGGTGGAAATCCCCACAAGGTCGCCACCGACCATCAGATTTAGGCACCATGTGTAACGGAGAAGCCCAGGCACTGTTCGAACGCTGCACGATGCCCAGACGCTCCATGGTGGCAAATTCTTCCCGAGCGACAGCCAGTTTGGCAGGGTCGAGGCAGCGCGCACGAACACTGGGGGCCCTACTGTAGTTATGTAATGCTCCACCCCATGCTTCGTCACCGTGCTCGAGAAAGTGGGGACAGAGAGTGAGGGAAACTCAGAAAGCAAACACTGAAAAACGTCACCCGAATCTACTGAGTTAGCATGCACCACGGGCTGAGCACCCCGAGTCAAACAGGGTAATGAGGAAAATGACACAGCATCAATTAAACGTCTGTTAGCAACATCAACCAGCAGTCCGTGAGGACAAAGAAAATCAGCGCCTATTATAGGCACAGAGCTAGCAGCAACAACAAAGTTCCACTGAAAGTCACGGTCGTGAAAGCAAACAGTCACCAACCTTTCACCGAAGGTTTTGATGGGAGAGCCATTAGCCGCTGTTAGCAATGGCCCGCAGCCCTCAGCTAGCCTGTTCGAGCCAGCCGGGGGAAGAAGGCTCTTCTGTGAGCCGGAGTCCACCAGGAAACGCCTCCCCGAGCGTGAGTCCTCTAAGAAAAGCAGCCTTTCCTTGTTGCCAGCAGTCGCGGCTGCTACAGAGCGCTGACATGCCCGTTTCCCTGGGTCTGGAAACTGCAAGGCGGGAGACAGCGCCGTGCCTTCGCTCCACAACGCTGGCTATAAAAACAAAGCCCCTTTCCGCGGTGCCGCCGTGCAGCGATTCTGGCCACCGTGGACGAGTCGGAGGGCCCCTGGAGCATCGGTGAGGGGGTGGGGGAAAATGCTGGTGAGTCCTGAACAATCACCTGGACGCCGAAAGTCCTGGTAGCCAGGAGGATGCGATCCGCCTCTTCCGCAAGGGAGCGGTAATCCTTCGTGGCCAATAGCGGGGAGTTGGCAAGGCCAGCGCGCACTGGAGCCGGCAGCTGTCGGAGAAAGAGGTGGGTGAAGAGAAATCCTCCGTCATCCGCGCCCAGCAAGGACAGCATGCTCTCCATGAGCTCGAGAGCGGTGCCGTCGCCCAGGCCCGCGAGGGAAAGGAGTTTCTCGGCCCGCTCAGCATCAGAGAGGGAGTAACGCCGCAGCAGCAGCGCCTTGAGGGCGGCGTACTTGCCTTGGGCTGGGGGGTCCCGGAGGAGAGTCATCACGCAGCGGGTTGACAGCGGGTCAAGTGAGGCCACCACATGGTGGTATTTAGTATCGTCGGCTGAAACTCCACGAAGAGCAAACTGAGCTTCTACGTGCACGAACCATGAAGGAGGATCGTGAAGCCAAAAATCCGGCAATTTAAGCACCACAGCAAACGCAGCCATCGGCGGAGGTGAAAGTCCGGCGGCAGCCGATGCTTCCAGGCTGGAGCTGGCTTCGTCGTCGAGCCTTGGCATGTTCGCTACAGGGGTCACCAATGTGGAGGTATGTAATAACGACAGGAGAGGTCTCAGTGTCTTACTCCAACTTTATTAACTGACTCTCAGAACTTCACATATAGTGAGCGCCAAAATCTCCACCCCAACACTTCCCTTCAACTTGGGTGTGAGTGGAGCCACCTGGTGGTCCGCCACACTATACAAGTAACTCGTTATCGTGAGGAACAGAGGTTTGTTAGTACAAGCTAGCTAAACAATTAAACTGTTATCAGAAGAAATGAAGCTTTGTTATCTAGAGAAAATTTTTTTCAAGCGATAGCAGCAATACGAAAATGATTGTAGTGGCCAGTCACACTGGGATAACTACGGAAATTTGTCTGCACACTGTAATCCAGGCTAAAACAACCATACGTGTTAGTCACGTCATAAAAACCCATTTCTTATACACAAACAAATACTGAGGAAAATCGGAAACAATAGCGTAAAAGATCCAGGATTAAAAAAAACAGGATTTAGCCCTTGTGTTTTAAAATTGTAAAAAAAATAAAAATAAAAATGTATATTTTGATTGATTTTTATGGTTCATGCACTTTTATTGATTTTATATAGGGCTGTTTTTATTATTCACATTAATATTATTCAGTATTATTTTTGGCCTGGCCTTATGTACTCTGTCTAATAACAGTAGCCGATATAATTCCAGCACAACAAAATGCTAACCATCCAAATCTCCATTAAGTGTAATATTTTTAATTATTTTTCAGAAATATGTCTTATGTAAGAATGGATGATTAACAGGTTTAGAAAAAGTAGAAGATAAAAATGGTGCTGTACTCGGTGGAATCAAAATCTAAGTGAAAAGATAAATACATCTGGTGTCTTTTTAAAAATGAAATCTTAATAAATAAGGTAAAGACAGCGCGAAACATAAAGTGTCTTAAATATGTAATCTCTGGTATTTAGACAAGCAGTGCAGGACTGGTGGATAAATGAAAGGTGGCCAGAAACTGATGACCTTTTTGTGAATGATGCAGATCTTCATTTTGCTTGGCAGCTGTAACAGAGTCAGTCATGCAGAAGGAGCAGAAGGTTGACAGATATGACTTTCTTTTGGCGTGAACATTTTAAAATTTGTTAGTTAGTCCAATGCTTTGTGAGGGTGTCATTGACAGAGATTCTGAAACCCTGGACTGGTAAACAAAAAATAAGCAGTTAGTGATCCATGCAGAGTAGCAAAATAAATACATAACTAAAAAATACACAGCCCGTGCAAAGAGTTGATCTGAGCCTGTACTACGAGGCAGAATTTTTTCTCATCCAGGTAGCTTCAGGGTTAATCTCGGGTTTTCTTTACTGTGATGGTGGTTCACTTCCTATTGGGCTACATCGCCAGGTATGAAATCACTGCCTACTGATCAGATCTCCAGAAAACAGCATCATGACTCGTGGAAGACCTCCTCAGATCTGTGTGTACAGAGTAGGTAGATTTTTTTTTATTAGGTCTAGTGCCTTTGTGTTTCCCTGGTGAGCATCAGCCATAATCAGGTCAATAGATTCTTATATGTAACTTTATTCCTTGATTTTTTTAAAATTCGGTTTTATTTAACTGAGAACAACAAATGCATTCTATATGCCTTAATACAGGGGTGTCAAACTGAAATACACAGTGGGCCAAAATTCAAAACTGGAACAAAGTCGCGGGCTAACGTTAATATTTATTGAAATATATTTATTCCTCCAGATATAAGAATGAATCTTTTCTTATGGACTCAAACACGTTTTGCTGAAAAACTGAATATCGAACAAGCAAAGCTTAATACTAAACAATATATATATTAGCTGTATAATACCAGTAGGCCAGCTCTAATAGTAATTTGGTATGGCTTCGCAGGCCAAATGTAATTAGGCTGCGGGCCAGAGTTTGACACCTATGCCTTAATATGTGATCCTAGAACAGAATACCTATTTATACTTTTATTTCATATTTGAGTTATTTTGCACAGTGCCTTTCTGTGCAAAATTCATGTCACTAGATAAAACATTACCTTTGTTATTTGCAGTTTACGTTTAGATTGTATCATTTGATTTTATCCCCTCCGGGTGCTGACTTATTTGTTACTGAATATTAAAGCACAATTGTGCACTTAAAAATAACCCAAGCCTTGTATGTCAATGCTAGATGATATAATTTTAATCAGGAACATTTTTTAACAAAATTTTTCATTTTAATTCTTGTCTTTTTTTCTATGGCGTACTCAAGCTGTTTGTTTATATCTTCTTGTTCTGTTATCGCCACAGGCAAGTTATAAAGGCTCATATTTGCAGCAAATGAAAACCATCTGTAGCATCTTCTATTCAGCACAATTCACATTTTAACATAGACCTGGAACCTAGGATGTGTTATTATTGTGGGCCAAACATGCTTTATATTTCTTACGCATGTACAAAATAAGGTGCGACAATGTACAAATCAATCTATAAACTAGTATTTTTATGTTTTGCTTATGTACTCTGTCATTGTTGTTACCAGTGTGTAGCATCTCCAGCTGTTGTTACTACCCTGTGCATGCCCAAGACTCATATAAACACATACTATTACAGCTTCTATAAAGAAGGCTCTTTGAGGAAAAAGGTCTGGCTGGCTTGTTTGGATATTAGAATTTCACAGTAATGTGGGGTAAAAAGTTATTTGGAGGAATTCGAGCACCAACAGAAGGGCACAAGAAGGGAAAAGAAGGTATTTCAAACATGATGATGGAAATATTCATTTCTGGAGATGGTTTGCCTGGTTTCGCAATGAGAAGTAACAGATCCTTCAGAGACATGGCTACACTCTGGGGTATGAATCTGTGCGGAGTAGGATTCACACTGCAGCTGGATAATGATCCCAAACAAACTTAAAATTCTGAAGAAGCATTTAAGAAGGCCAAAGAAGACCAAGACAGCTGTTTTCCAGAGATTTCCCCCACTCATTCCACAGAGATTTTATGGTGCCCACTTGAAGATCCTTTCAGTTGCAACAAAATTGTAAGCACAATTTTTAAAACAAGGGGGGGCTGCATGGAAGAAGACTTTTCAGTGCCTCTTTCTCTAAATGCATTGTTCTTGTGTTTCCTGCCATTCTGTTCATTCAGCCCATTTGTAGCACGCTTCTGCCTTCTACTCCTACTGTGCTTTGTCCTTATGTGCTGCTGCACACAACAGAGGGCAAAACCTACTGTTCACACCATATCTGGTGGAGGGGGCAAATGTCTTGCACCTGGTCCTTTTTGGTCTTATAATATTTACTTGTGACACAGGTATCACATCCAACCAGATGCTCCCACTGAACCTAAATGAGGTCTATCTAGCTCACCTTGTGTTACCATCAAGAAGGCCTCTATTTGTCTGACAGAAGCAAATGATTGTTCCAAGATAAAAATAAATAGCCTTGTTTGTCTTTCTAAACCCCTTGCTTGATAATTGCAACAAGGTCAGGAGGGTTACAACGCAAAAGACAATAGCCATGCACATAGGAGTGGAATCTTTAAAATAAGTTACAAAAGGATTCCAGGTCTGGAAGATGAATTAGCAGATTATCTGCACCTCAGTGGAATTAGGGGAAAATGGCTCGTTTCACAAGTCCGTGACATACAGGGCCATACGGAACTAGAAAGGTCAATAGTATGTTTACATGGAAGCTGAAGGAAATGGCTCCTATGTATCTACATCAGTTATTAGCCTAGCTGCCCACCTAATTAGGTGGTGAGCACCATAATCAATCACAGGCCAAATTGGATTTGGATTGGATTTCTGTGGTCTTTGCAGTGAGCAGGGGATTGTCCAAACCTGAAGGCTTGACTTTGACTATGACATTCCAAGTCAGCTCAAGCAGAAATGAGTCGATTGCTGTGGAAAAATGGTGACATAAGTAGCAGTGGTGTAATGAAATAGTGTGGAAGGCTTTTCAGCTGAGGTAAATCGAAGTGTCTGTTAAAAATTTATTGGAAAAAGAAAAACTGCATATTTTGCCAGCTGAAATAACTTTCACTTGATCAGATTTCTGTGATTTTTCAACCATACACATACCAAGCCGAGACAAACAGCAGTACGGCTCCAAAGCTTTTTACAGTTCTATAACTTCAGGCTACATTGATTTGAACTCTCTTTTCTAATGAGAGTTGAAAACATTTTAACGATGAGAAAAGCATTATGCTTTATGGAATAAAGGGCTAAATTAAATGGATGGGACAACTGGTGCAGTGACAAAAACGGCACCAGTTGCAGTTAACTGCAATTAGCCATGTTTCTTTAACAAATGATGCACAAGCCAGTGCACAGTGAAAACAAGGCATAAGCTTCACCTTTCGTTACAGCTGCCAGACTCAGACTAATCTGTAAAATATGCTGTTAATTTGCTAAAAATATACAAATTCATGCACTAGAACTACATGATATTTTTATTCTTAGCATTATTTTTTTCACTGTTGTGAAAATCAGACACCTACATATCCACTATGCCACTTGAAAACTAGTTTTCTAGGTTATGGATTCAAGTGTGTCTAGCTAATTGCAGTTAAAGCCTTGAGTTGTGATATCAAGCCATGATAAAGAGCTTACGGTGGATGTCAGTTCTTTCTAACTCCAAACCCCCAGAAACTCAAAACTCTTTGCTGTCTAAAATGACTTTATATTCAAGGTTAGAGAGCCTATCATAGTCACTGAACAAGAGCCTGATGCTACTGGGGTGCCTTTTTCTCTTGCTGGGGCAATCTCTCTGTGTACCACTTACTTTAACTTACATTTGCTTTGTTAGAAAACCTTTTGTAAAGGTCTAATGAGCCAGTCACATGGCAGCAAGTCAGGTATGTACTTAGTGTGACCCGTGGTAGGTACCTATTTAAAATAGGACAGAGCCGTAGGCGCACAGTCAGTTAAAAAGGGTTTAATTTTTAATACAAAATAAAAGTAACAGTGTAACAGCGGCACTTAAAAACAATTAAAAACTTTACTTTATTAAAAACGATAAAACTGTATGATTGCCCGTGAGACAGGACAAGCACTGCGTGGAACCGTTTAAAAACAAATCGACATATCACACACGTTAAAAAGGGACGGCAACTCACACATAACCCCAAATGGGCAAAACACTATAGAAAAAGAACCTTCAGTGCTGTCTTCACTTGGGCCCACCGCGGTGCATGCAAGATGTGGCAAGACAAAAAAAGGATTTGTTTTCCACGCAGCGCATTCATCGTCTGCAGCGAAAACACTGAAAACCATCAATGTCTGCGGTGCCTACTGATACAGAAAAATAAAACAAGAAAAACAAAATCAACAGTTGCAGCAGTCACAGTCTGTCGAATTACACCAGTTTAAAACAAATTAAAACACACTGATGTGTCGGGTCCTTTGCCCGCAGCCAGAAATCAACTTGGCAAAGCAGCAGCTCGGTACTCTGTAAATAAAAGGCAGGAGATGACTTAGGCTGGACAGTAAAACACAGCAGGAGTATGCCTCAACTGTATTGGTTTTGTTACCTGTCCACAAGTTTGCGTCACACCCTAATAAATGTGGGTCAGTGGCGGTGAAGTCCACTACTCTCACAGGAACGCAATGTTTCCCACCTACAAGGGTGCAAATAACTGTAAATCTCTAAGTGTTACATTTTTGTATATCCTACCATTCTAACATAAGTTTAGTGGGACCCGCATCAAGCTTTCATAGAAAGGAATTAAAAACACCAACTTGCCCAGCTTGGACCAAGCACTCACAGCTTCAGGTTTGTTAGAGAATAGCTAATTGCCCACACCTGAGCTTATGAAAGGGGCAAAGACCAGCTCCGCCCACCAGGGGCGGTTCCCAGACTCAGGTCTTACCTGTCACATTCTCCCCCCTAGTTTTTGCATGGGCGACCCGACAATGAAACTTCAAAGCCAAGGTCTGTAAAAAGTTGTAACTGAATCTACACTAGGTGGCCTGGTTTCAGCTGATTGGGGCAGATGGTGTGGATTAGAATGGTGGCCAGCGTGTCGTTCTTCTAACCGTACCGCTTTCAGCTAGTGGAGTAGGGACACCACACTGTTGTGCTGGGTTACCAGGCTCAGTCCCTCATTACTGTAACCAGGTCCTCCAGGGGTTGTTGGAGGCAAGGTTCAGAAGCCGTTCGTGAACATTCAGAGTTACCTCTCGGCGACTCCCTTCGTTGCCACACATAAAAGTCTCCAGCATCCTCAGACAGGGATAACCGCTCAGGTGAACTTCTAGGGTTAGAAGTTTGCTGGAGCTCTGCCCTTATTTTCTCACAGATATCAGCAGGGATCGGCTTAATCAATTGTCTATTAACCTGCCTTTTCTATTCTGGATCATGGAGTGGGGCCACTGTATACACAGGACCAGCGTCAGCAGGGGCACGGACAATACAATACGGTGTAACGCCCCAAAAATCTTGGATTTTATTCCGGCCCCGAATGCTATGATCTCTCAAATACACTAACTGATGCAATGGCAAGGGGTCAGAAGCTGGGGCAGGTTGATGATCTGCACACAGCATCGGTAACCCTAACCTTGTGTGGGTTCCTCCACTCTGCCTAAAAGGAAGTCAATTGGGAGCTGGGGTTCTTGGCCAAACATAAGAAAATAGGGTGACTCACCCGTAGTTTGATGGATTGTGGTGTTATAGGCAAAGGTAAGCTGCTGTAAATACATGGGCCAATGACGCTTTTGCTCAGGGGCCAGGGTTCTCAACAGATCATGCAGAGTCCGATGAAAACGCTCACACTGGCCCTTACCTTGTGGGTGGTAAGGAGTGGTGTGAGTCTTTTCCACACCATATAACTGGCACAGCTGCAGAACTACTGCTCCTTCAAAACTCCTCCCCTGATCAGAGTGGATCCTAGAGGGGACACCAAATCGATAAAACCACTCATAAACCAAAACACTGGCCACAGTAGTTGCCTTTTGATCCTTAGTAGAAATGGCCTGAGTGAACTTCGAAAACACATCAGTAAGAATCAATACATTTTCACGGCCATCAGAGGGTTCAAGGCATGAGAAATCAATTGCCAGAATCTGATTGGGCCTTGCAGCCATGAGGTGACCCATGGTTGTTTTAGGTTTGGGGTAAACTGCTTTAGCCTGCGCACAATGTTCACATTGCTGACAGTAATCCTTAACCTCTTTGAACATACCTGGCCAATAACACCTCTTGCGTATCAAGTCTGCAGTCCTGTCAGTTCCCTGGCGACGATGGTCATTATGCAAGCCATGTAAAATCTCATTCTTGAGACTCTGAGGGACCACTAATTGGCACACGGGTCCCCCCCATCTGGCTGAAAATCTGCCGATAAAGGACGCCCTCCTTCTCTACCAGTTTCCTCCACTGGCGCAACATTTCTAGCACTGCTGCTGGCAAATCTCTCCTCTCCTGGCGAGTAGGGCCAGTTCCTCTGCACCAAAACTTCAAAAAGCCACTAATTGTGGGGTCTTCCCTCTGCAAAGTAGGAAGGTCTGCAAGTGAATGAGAGGGTAAAACCGAAATCTTAGATTGGATTACTTGCTGGGGTGGTAAAACTGTTTGGACTAAAGAGTCTGTAAGGGAAGTACCAGGAAGCAGTGTTTCTAAAGACACAGTTTGCTCTGATGGCTGACACTGCCGGGACACAGCATCTGCATTGCCAGTTGTACGACCTGGACGATACTTAATTGAAAAATCAAAAGAAGAGAGCTGAGCAGCCCAGCGCTGTTCCAAAGTTCCGAGCTTTGCTGTAGTCAGATGGCTCAAGGGGTTGTTGTCTGTATAGAAGACACACTTGTTACCCAGCAGATATTCTCTACATTTTTCAGTCATAGCCCATTTCAAGGCTAGGAATTCAAGTTTCATGGAGCTGTAGTTGGACATGTTACGCTCTGTGGGCTTTAGTCTTCGACTAGCATAGGCTATAGAATGCACCTTGCCATCTGCTTGCTGTTGTGAAAGCACTGCCCCCAGACCCCAGTGACTGGCATCAACCTCCAAGATAAAAGGTTGTGAAAAATTAGCATAAGCCAACACGGGGGAATTCACCAACCGAGCCTTCAACTCTTGGAAGCTGTTTTCACACTGCTCGGTCCAAACTTGCTGCAATGCACACTTGGAGGGGCGTTTGTGCTTAGTCCCAGCCAGTTCAGCCACCAGCTGGTGAAGTGGAGCAGCTAGGGATGCAAAACCTGGAACACAGCAGCGATAGTAACTAGCAAACCCTAAGAATGACCTCAATTCAGCAACAGAGCTAGGAGTTTGCCAATTAGACACAGCAGATATTTTGTGTGGGTCCGTGGCTACCTCGTCCTTGGAGATCACATGCCCAAGGTACTTTACCTCTGTCTGCAAAAAACAACATTTTTCCAGCTTGGCCTTCAAATGTTGTACCCGCAAGGTCTCCAGTACTGCTCCTAGGTGCTGAATATGCTCATCTACTATGGTGGAGAAGACAATCACATCATCCAGATACAACAACAAGGATTGATGGAGCGAATGTTTGGTTCCCAGAATCACCAATCTCTGAAAGGTGCTTGATGCATTACAGAGGCCAAACGGCATGCGGTTGAACTCAAATAACCCGGAAGGAGTGCAGAAAGTAGTTTTCTTCTTGTCTGGCTCAGCAACAGGGACTTTATTGTAGCCACTAGCCAAGTCCAAGGTGGAGGACCAACGTGCACCTAATATAATGTCCAAGGACCCTTCAATTCGGGGCAAGGGAAAAGCATCCTTCCTAGTCTTTGAGTTCAAAAGACGGCAATCCACACAAAGCCTGATACTGGAGTCCTTCTTTCTTACTACCACAATTGGAGAGGCAAAAGGGCTACAACTTTCTCTGATCACCTGACAGGGAGGGCGGATGCACCTGCAAGGCATTCTTAATCACGCCCGCCTAGTTAAAAACACAGGGACTCAGGGGTTTGGGGGTGTTGTGGTGAGAGGTGATGTAAATAAAGATGGCTCTGAATGATACTCCGTGGTCCCGCCGTGCCTTATTCTCGCCACATCCACATATTTCTGAGCTGGGGCTGGGCTCCAAAGGATCTCTAACAACTAACACACCACGCTTCGGTATTTGCCTCCCTAACACCTGGCAATCAAGCTCCAGGTAGCCAACATAGGGAATATCTAGCCCATTAGCTGCCCGTAACCGCAGCCAATGGCATGCTTTCAGTTTCTCTCAGTTCTTAAAATGTTTGGCAAAAAAAAAACTCTGTGATGGTAGTGACCATGGACCCAGTGTCTAATAAACAGGAGACGTCTACCCCTCCCATATTAATAGGAACCTTTGGACAGGAGCCTACCAACTTGGGTGGGGGACCAGACTTTTGAGCATTACAACTGTTGGAGCCAGTTATGCCCTCATCTGATATGTGGCTCAGCATAACAGAGGGTGCTAGTTTTCCGTCTGCATGGAAGATGTACCCTGACCAGATGAGCTCCTGCTAGGGACTGTAGACTCAAAGGCTACTACCCTCTCATTATTATTGCCCGTGAGACAGGACAAGCACTGCGGGGAACCGTTTAAGAACAAATCGACATATCACACACGTTAAAAAGGGATGGCAACTCACTCATAACCCCAAATGGGCAAGACACTATAGAAAAAGAGAGCAAACCTTCAGTGCCGTCTTGACTTTGGCCCACCGCGGTGCATGCAAAATGCGGCAAGACAACAGAAGGATTTGTTTTCCACGCAGCGCATTCACCGTCTGCAGCGATATATATACATATAAAAAAAAAAGATAAAACACTGAAAACCATCAATATCTGCGGTGCCTACTGATACAGAAA